>NW_019386044.1:18689-108329 GCF_000671375.1 Centruroides sculpturatus
TCACAGCCCGACACGTGTCAAGTTTACGGACTACGGCTGATTGAAAGGTTTTCTTCCATAAAATTAATCGATTCTACACTAATCCGACTTAACATTTCCAAAATACGTATATTTTTTCGTAGTTTTATAGGAATCGTAATTATAGGGACCGTAATTATAGGGGGGTCGACTGTATAACAAAAAATATATTGGTGTATTACCACAATGTCAAGTTATTTATAAGGTCTTCTGTCTCATAAATTTCGTGAAATTTCGTAAAAAATTTACTCGAATATCAAGGAAAGTATTGAAAATAAAATTTTTAGGGATTTAGGATAGACTTTATAATTTATCGAGTTTAAGCCCATATTTTTATTATTATTATTATTATTATTAATATTAGGCGAATCATTGCAGGATGCGGTGAGAAAAGAGCTATGGTATATGTTATTCGCACTTGATATTGTGTTAATGAGATAGAAAGTAATAAATGTTGAGCCAGAAAAAGTTAATCTTTAACCCATCCTGAAATATTTGAGAGGTTGTGGCCGACGTTTTCAATGCGAAAACGTGTACGTCGAACGTTCAGCGTTGCCTTCCTGTAAGTCTAGAAGTTTGACAATGGCGTTTAGAACGTCAGTGGAATCACGCTCGACGTCCCAAACGTTATTGTCAAACTTCTAGGCTTACAGGATGGCGGCGCGTGTTTAAACGGAAATGTTGCAGATCTTCGAATGCATCGCTTCTGTTCTCTTGCCTCAGGGTTTATTTATGTTTTGACGTAGTCTGTATTATACGAAACATATTTTCATCTATGAACAGGTATCAAGCTTTTCAACGCTTCCGTCTGTAACATTTCTTGTAGCATATTCTGTTGGCTTGAAATTTCTTTCAATACATTTTGTGAAGAAAACCTACCGTGAATGCTGGCACTATGTTCAATAACTGTTCAAACAATAATTTTGTCCTTCTTAACAAGACAACTTCTAACCTCAAAAATTGGTCTAACTCTTCTTTTTCTCGTAAGTTGTAAAAACTAACTTTTTCGTTTATAGAATTTCGGCTTTCAGATTGAATCATTCGACATAAAAGCCTCTGAAGCGTGTGAAATAAAAATATAAAATCCAGACATAAAGGCCCGACATATCCGTACGGACCACCCCCGAAAAATTTCTGAAGATTTATCGATCCGTCCGGATTCGAACCCGGATCCCTCAGAGCTTTGTTTATTGTACTGTACTACGATATTCAGAACGGGAAAAATCTTGTAAATTTATTTAACGTAACCGTTTTTAAAAATTTATATTGAAATTAATTTATCAAATTTTTTTAATTAGTTATTTTTAATTAATTTCCGATTACAATAAAATTTAATTAAAAATATTTCAAATTCATAGATATTAAAACTGAAAGATTCGTACGAAGAAATGACGGAGGTGACGTCATCTTGTTATGGGTCTCTAAGTAGGAGTATGACATATATCTGAATTTTCTGTATTTCTGAAAAAAATAGAGAGTTAATATTAGTCTTTTATATATAAATACTCAATGTATATATCAAATATATAACTGGAGAGAAGAAAAATGGCAGAAAAACTTCGAGTAGGATGCAGAGTGGAAATAATAGGAAAAGGTGTTAAAGGAAAAGTAGCTTACATCGGCACAACTCAATTTTCGTCTGGAAAATGGATTGGAGTAATATTAGACGAGAAAAGAGGAAAAAACAACGGCACAGTTCAAGGGAAATCGTATTTCCAATGTCCTGATAACTATGGAATATTCGTCAGGCAAACACAAGTAAATATAGCTTTCATTTATATTATACAGTAGACCCCCTATAACACTGTTGATTATTCCGTTTTATATGAATTCCATGTTGTACGAGTCACTTAGATTTTACAAATACTTGAGCCGTTCACAGACCGGCACACTTATTTGTAAAATCTAAGTGACTCGTACAACATGGAATTCATATAACACGAAATTATCAACAGTGTTATAGGGGGTCAACTGGTAGTTTCTCAGCATGATAAATGAATGTGCAGTTGGAAATTGCTCAACGTCCCATTCATTTTTAAGTTTGTGTTTAAAAAAAATCACTTTGGGACTTTGGGACGAATCTAAAATCATTAATGAAATGTACTTGCCCTGTATGGCCACGAATAAAGAAAAAATTTTTAAACACAGACTCAGAAATGAATGCGTTAACGCCGGAGACGTAGAGCGATTTACGACGGCTTGGAGATACGCTATTAAAAAAAGAACTCGGGATGAGTAAAAACATCTCGATACCTGGCAGTTGTCAATTTTAAATATTAAGTTGTTCCAAATTCAAACATCATTTACTCGACGAGGGTACATAAATAGAGACGAAAAATGTTTAGTAAAGTGATTAACTACTTTGGTGTTAAGGTGTTGTTTATATTTAATTAAATTTTAATACAGATAGATGGTGTATATATAATATTGTATTCTTTCACATCGTTCAATGACTGATTACTGTTGTAAGATTATAAATTCATCTGTAGATATTTTATAGAATTTAACAAATTTATATTTTTACAATATAAATTCCAGGCATATCTTTTGTATTTACAAAATGGATTGTATAATAAAGATTTTTGGAAATTCCTTTTATTCAATATCTTGCTTATATTAGATTTATATTTATGGTATATGAAAATATTAAAAATATTGTTAATAGTCACTTTATTTATAAACATATCAGTTTGTAGTAGTATGGTAGTTTTGGTACAAATGCAGTTCATAAATGAGGTGGCTGGGACCTTATCAGAGCAGTAGATGCAACTGTTTTTGACCTGTGGCATGAGAAAAAACTAAAACAAAAAACTATTAAAAACTACTACAGTTTAGGACTACATTTTAATATCTCTTACTATTACCTTAACTACTGTATTACCTTAACTAGCATCTATTTAGACTATTAAAATAAATGCACTTAAAAAATAATAGTAAACATTAAAAAAATGCTTTGTATACACATGCAAGATTTGACATGACTTTTGTTTACAAAAACAAAATGTGTGTATTTGTCTAATAATAAATAAAACATTTTAGGTTAAGATTTCCTTATTAAATATACTTTTATATTTTATTTAAACATTATGTTTTGATAATTTATATACGTTTCTTTAATAATTTACTTATTGAAGCTTAATTGTTTTCATAAAATTTTAATATTTTATTCTTGTGGGTCCTTCCTAGAAATTGCTCCCCAAAAATTAAATTTTGCCTGTTGGCTCCCCTGAGTTGTTGCATAGACCCCAGTTGAAAAACACTTGTAAACCATGTCCACAGAAAAAAAAAAAATGAAAAGAACTAATGGTTTATATGTGACCCTTTCTAAGACAATATCCCTCAAAATCAGCCTATAAAATATGTGATAGGCTTAACGGAACATACTGTACTACTATGATTGTATCCTGAACATAGTTGGCATAATGGCATTTCTCATGTTGAACTTTTAGCTGCCTCTAGTAAAGTGGAAAACAATTGATTTTTAACATTGTCCTGAGAAATAGTTTTGGATTTTTGACAAGACTATGTCTTGTTTATAAAATCGTACTGCCTGATATTCTTACCAGCATAGAGGTATGAAGGAGTACATGTCGAGAGTTGATATTTTTATGCGCAAATCATTTGCGCATAAAAAAATCCAGACTTGTAGGTAGTCAGAGAACCGAGAATTGAGTCAAAATAAAATACAAAATGGCAACCCTCTTTTACAAACAGGCAGAACAGCTACCTCACCCCACCGAAGTCAGGTAGGGGGAGAGTACCACCCACAGTCATTCTAAGAAGTGAACTCTGACCTTAGGACTGAATACGTAGTTTCTTCTATGTTAAATAAAATTTATAATCTAATTTTGAGAGTGCTTCAAATATGATGTTAAAATGGTTTTATGTCATTACAAATGGGTTTTTTTTAATATTATCTAGTATAGTAAAATCGTAGAACCGATAAAAATTTGACGTTATATTAGGGTTGTCGTTACATTTGATGACATTATAATCAGATTAAACTGTATATTGTTTGTGCAAAATAAAATAATTTTGGATGATACAATAGCCATGATTATTTTTTTCAAAAATGGGAACTTTTCATTACACATCGACAAAAATTCAGCCCAGGCCGACACACAACGGAGAGAAATTTTGAAATTAGATAGGTTAATTTCATCGAAGATGCATCGTGGATGATCTCGTGGTCGTGGCCAGCGAAGTTTGAACGATCGCACCCAAAGGCAGCGATATCAAAGAAGATAGGAGAATGAGAACGAGACCTGCCTTGAACATCAAAGTGATTCCGCTTAGTAGTGAGTCTCTGAGACAGTCTTGTCCCAAATACGGTTTTGCCATTTTACTTGTTTTCATTTTTAAATTTTATCCCATTTTTCAGATTTTCAAAATTCCAGATATAACCCCTTAAAATCATCCTATCACATGTAGACCATTGGTTCCATTGATTTTTTTTTATATCTATAGGTATGGTCTATAGCAACGGTGGGCAACCCCTGGCCCGTGGGCCAGCTACGGCCCGCGAAAAGTTTCTGTCCGGCCCGCGAGAGGTTTAGAAGAAATTATTAATAAATATTTTTCTATGTAATTCGTCTAGTTTAAATTGAATATTATTTTCTGAAGTGTTGCGGCAGCAATGACAGGAAAAAATAAGGGAGTCATTTCCTTATTCAAACGAAAAATGGAAGAACAGAATTTTTCTAAATTATTTATATCTCATCCCATCATCCATCAAGAAAATCTATGTGCAAAAGCTATGCAATTAGAAAATGTAATGTCTGTTGTATCCAACTACATAGTGCTGTTTTTATTGTGTTTAAAGTCACTTAGATTTTACAAATAGGTGAGCCGTTCACAGCCCGGCACACGCATTTGTAAAATCTAAGTGACTCATACAACATGGAATTCATATAAAACGGAATAATCAACAGTGTTATAGGGGGGTCGACTGTAGTAATTAATTTCTTTTTATTTATTTATTTATTTATTTCATATTTGCAGACTAAAAATTTACAGGTCACAAGGTGTCAATTAACTACTATGGCCCGCGGAAAAAACGTAAAATTTATTCTGGCCCATGTTATAAAAAAGGTTGCCCACCCTTGGTCTATAGCTCTGATAAGGTTCCAATTACTTCATTCAGATCTGCATTTTTTCATCTATTTATGGATATTTACACTGACAGCTGATGAGTTTTCAATGTTGCTACTAGAATAGTAAGTTAATTCTGAAATCAATTTTAGATTTTATAGCATTATTATAGCAGTCTTCAATCTTTTAACATCTACAGAATCCTCAAGCCTGAGTATTACTTTTGCAAGACCTTAAGTCAGTGATACCAAATTTTTTTGATTGACAAGAAAAATTGCACTTAAGTCATAGGTAGGCTGGCTACAGATATTTTGTATAGTTGTTTGGCTGCAATTTGAAAAATTTGTAGACCTATAAATTCCTATTGTAGTCCATTTGTCTGTCTTTTCTTATTCTTGAGAACAGAGTTAGGTAAATGAAAGCCGAGACCAGATATGGAAAGCTTAGGGTTCTGATTAACTATACACATACTTCCAGTGCAAACCAGAAGTCAGAAGTCATGTTATTTCAATTCAAAAATTTTCCCCTGAAAGGAGTTAAATAGATGATCAGCACAACTCTATTGCTGACATAAAAGTATGAAGTACAGGGGCAAGACACTACCGATTTGAGGTGGAAAGCATACATTTTAAATTAAAAAATTATTAAAAATATGATTAAAAATTGCAGTCTGGCATTGTGATGATGTCACAATAAATAATTGCTCATTAATTTTTATATTATTACTATTTATAATTTTTTTAACATTATTATTCAAATTAAAACAATTAATAATACAGACATCCTCTATTTTCAAGTATTAGAATGCTTTATGGACTGTTTTCTTTTATCTATTTCCCATTTATGAGATGAAATATTCAATACAATGAATGCTGACCAATATTTATGAGAAGAAAGTATTCTAACAACATGTGCCAAGAGTGAAATTTTCATTTGTTCCACTAAGATTGCTTTTGATCTCTAAATTGAAACATTGGTAGTATAATGTAACAGCAATGGTCTTTGAGACCATTGCTGTTACATTATACTACCAATGTTTATGTTTAGGTATTATACTACCAATGTTTATGTTTAGGTATTATACTACAATGTGGCAGAACTATTCAACCTTTGTCTTTCCCTTCCATGGTACCTAATTATAAACCACTTGCTTACACTATTCAATTTGTGACTGTTTCAAGATACATATAGCTTTTAAAAAATGTGAAGGTCATACTGATTGGGTGTTTCATATTATATATTGAATGCAAAGGTATATAAGACTGGATGTTACATATTTGTACTTTATATACTTTTCAATTGCTACTTTTGTTGCTTCGTGATAAGCTTTTCTCAATTTTTGAACTCTTTATCATGGATATTCCATCAACAAGTACTTGTAAATCATCAAGCACTTACTTTATTTGCACAGTGTGAAAATTCAGTAAGCAAAAAATTCCATTTCATTAAATGCCTTGCACGCTTTCTGTTGGACCTTCATATCAAAAGACAGTTCACTATTCCTAATCTACCCAGAAATATTACATTGATTTGGAAGGCAATACCGGAATATGAAAATACTGCTGCTGGAGATGATCAAGTTTTGAGTGGCAAGCTTGAGAAGAGGAAGACCTGTTCTAAGTGTCCATCTTCCAAAGACAAAAATTTTTCTACAAATGTATCAAATGTAATGATCCAGTTTGTCTAAAGTGCTGCAAAAGATGTTTACATCACATGTGTAATAACAAATGACTAAAAGTTAGAATTTATTCCAAAGTTTAATTTTACTGCTATGAAATTAGTTTTGAATAAATTTGAATTACTAATTGTAATTATGCTTTTTATTGCTCCAAAATATCAATAGACTCTTGTGTAATAACAAATATGCAAAACATAAAGTTACAAAATTCAATGTGGTATGAATGAAAGAAGATATTGCAACAATTTTGAAATGGTGCTATTAGAAAATTATGTAAATGCTAATTATATTAAAAAATTTTATGTTAAATGTAAACATTTTATTACATAATTTTTATTTCACTTGAGTTTAATATTTGGTTTTTAAAAAATTTGATTTGACTTGTATATTAACCTCAATTCTTAGAATAACAGATTTTTGAATGAAAGTTAGTTTGATTTGAAGATTAATAAATACAGTTAGATTAAATACATTGGTGCAGATATGGATTAGTTTTCTTTATTAGGATTACCTAACTGTTTAATTGAAATTGGACATACACTAGAGATGGGTAGAACAGTAGTCTTATCACAAATATGGATATACAGGGTGTATCAGAATGATGTTTTAAAAATTTGGGGGATTGTTGAGGATGAAATTTTGAATGTTTTGATATAAGGAACCCATAGCCGGAAATGCGATATAAAGTTTCTACAGCACTTTGCAGTCAGTCTGCTGAATGAAACAGCAGAATACAGTATTTATGACATGTTTTATTGACAAAACAGTAGAGTACAATCAAACTGCACATCAAATCAGTGGCTGCACTACTTTAGAGTAAATGTTCAATGTGACGACCACCAACTTTGTTACATAATGTGCAACGACGAACCATGTTTTGTCCGACTCTCTGTAAGATGCCACGCTCCCCTCTGGTTGTATTAAATGCTGTAAAGATGCACTCTGTAAGCTCATGAACTGTTCCTACAGATGTTGCGTACACAAGGGACTTTACATAATCCCAGAGGAAGAAGTCAAGAACAATAACATGACATCAATGGAAGGAAGGGTAGCTACCAAAGTGAAGGGCAGTCAAGCACTTCCTACTGCTGTAGAAACTTTATATCACATTTCCGGCTATGGGTTCCTTATATCAAAACGTTCAAAATTTCATCCTCTACGATCCCCCAAATTTTTAAAATGTCGTTCTGATACACCCTGTATATCAGGTTTAATGTGAGCAGTTGGAATAAATAGTATGCTACAAAACTTAGCATATTTTTTTTATAAAAGGTAAACAGTACTAGATTTGTATTTTTAATAAAAAAGAGTAAGTGTGATTAATATTGAGAACTTCTCTGAGAACTTTTTAAGCTATTATAAGCATCCAAAAATAAATGTTTGAATTCTTGATGACACAGAGATTTTTTTTTTGTTGGCTAGGCAAAACCTTAAGTATTTATATATATTTTTGTGCAATGAAATAATTTGATATTGTTTGATATAGCAATTTGGTCAATATGTATGTATTGTCATAATGTTTTGGAAAGTACTAATTCTCACAAAATCTTTTTACAGCAACAAAACTAAAAAAAAAACTTTAATGACTAACATTTTAATTATTTTTGATTATCCTCAGATTACAAACTTTAAATTATACAATTTAGAAATGTAACAGGAATAATGTAGAACAGAAATCATAAGAATGCTGAACCAGCTGAACCATTTTTAAAATTGAAGCAAAACACAATAAAATACAAGATAAAATAAATAAATACAAATAATAATTAAAGCATTTTTAAGACTGATAACAATTTCAATTTTGACTATAAATTGAAGTTGATGGTGTGAAAAAACAGTTTAGAATGCTGTTTACCAGATGACAGTAACTGTAGCTGAATTTCCGATTACAATAAGTAATGTTTTATGAGTTTTGAGACATTAATTTTGATAGCATTAATGAATGATAATGATATCTGTAATTACAATAAATAGATTCTACTATGGAAGTTTTTTTGTGAAATATATAAGCATTGAATTCCACTGCATTAAATAAATTAAAAGTTATAAATGTTATGTAGTCTTTTAAAATAAATAAAAAAATTTTTGTAAAATTTATTCTAAATGTAGATAGTTTTATAAATGTTTAAATTATAATTTTCAAGTACAAATTTACTTAATAATTCTGAACAAAAAAGTTCTTAACAATTTAAAATATACATTTTTTTCCTTTTAAAATCAATTTTTCAAAAAAATATTTCTTCAAAAAATTGATGAAACTTTATGGGTTAATCCTACAGAAATAACCACCTTTTTTTGCCTGGACCGCATTTAATTAGAGACAATAGCTTATCTTCTTCGTATTCTTCATATTTCTTCAATATTTTTATTTAAAAAAATTAAGACATTGAAACATCTAAGAATCTAAGAACAGTGTTTTCCAAACTCCTTGGTAAAGTGAAAACTTTAAACAAGGAAATTTATTTTTGCAGAGCCCTCACAACTCATTAGTATCTTTTGCTGTAAATTTGTACAATTGACAGAGAAAGAGCAAGGGTGAGACAACAAAATATATATTTGTGTGTGTGTGTGTGTGTGTGTGTTAGTTACTAATTTAGAAATTAGTAAAATTTTAATGATAATTTTTATGTTGAGATAGGTATCTTGTTTCTAATTTTAATGTGGGTGCTATAGACTTATTTTTTTTATTATTCTTTAACAAGATCAAAATTGTGTTTTGTATTAAATAAGGAAAATCTCAATTTTTTTATTTTTTAGTTGCAAGTACTTGAGGAGGAAGAAACAACTAAAACGAAAAGTTCATCACCTATTCCTGCATCACCTATTCCTGTTACTTCCATTACTAAAGAACCTGTTACGCCTCTTTCAACTTCTATAGTAGAAGAAGAAAAACAATTAGGTTCAGGTGAATTTTTATTTATTAAAAATTTAGTTTATTGAAGCCATGTTCTTTATAGGCAAATATAAGTTAGAAATTTGTCAAAAATTTCAAACTTCTTCAGAAATTCTTGAACAAATGTTTTGAGAAATATAAAAAAAATTATAATTACTGCTAGTACTGATGTTTTATAGCAAATTTTTTTTTGTTACAGTAATCTTACAAATTATTATTATTATTATATATTAATGAATGAAATTCAAACTGTTGATAATTTCAAAAATATGTAGATCAAGTGCACAAAACTAATATCAGATAATTCCGTGGAATAATCAATGAATTGAGTTAAAGTCAAAACATTCAGATGGCATTCACTTAAAAAAAATTAGTAAAGTTACCAAACTATTTTAAATGTATAAAATGTCATTTGACATTTTATACATTTAAAATTTTATACATTTAAAATAAACATTAATTAGAATTTGAATATTTATTTTGGTTTTTATACTTGTTTTTAAATGAAGCAATTTAATTGTGAATACACTTTGTTGCTTTGCTGACCTTCACTTTCTTGGAGTTCACAGTTATTTAGAAATACAGTACTCTCTTTCATGTTTAAGTATTTTCAGGAACCAGGACTAGGGAAATGAGATTTATTACACTTAGTTTGGAACAAGGAATAGGATAGAATGTTTAAAGAATTAGATAAAAAGGTTAATAAGGAAAATGACAAAGATCAGCAGACAATGAAAGAGAAAATAAGATAGTGAAATTTTTTGTGTAACATCATCTTTGTGGGTCATATGTACAGTAGGATATACATTGAGAACACTTAATAGCATTATGCATTACATCAAAAGCTAGAGAAATGATTTTCATCAAAAATAGAGAAGCTTACTAGAAAGTTGTTATGAAGAAAAATAATATTCTTATTAGTAATAATACTCTTGTCATGCTAAGAAACTGCAAATAAAAAAAAGTGTTGAGATTAAAAATTTTTGTTTTATTTAGTTGTATTTTTCTGTGTCTGACACCAGCCAGCCAGAGCAATCATTCACTTGTTTATGTCATCAAAATGTCACTGGAAATGTCATATTTTTCAAACAGTGCAGTGGAAAAGAACACACAGATGCATTGTATATGTTGTTTGGTCATCTTAAGTTATATCATATCATTGTGTGAGAAAAGAAAACAGAAAAGTGACTGAAACATGTTTTTCTGCCATAAATGTTTCTGAGCAGAAAATGTGTAGTGTGTTCCTACCTTAAGACAGGACTAATGAAATTCTACTTTTGGACAATGGAAATAGAAATTTATACATTGGAGCCGCTAAAAGGACTGTAAACTTGACAATACAAAGGAAGTAAAAACTGCAAAAGAAAATAAAATATTGAGCCAAGAAGGATTAGAAGAAGAGAAAGATATAAAATGGAAAGAAGCTAAAACTTTCAAAGAAGTTAGAGGAGAAAAACTCATTGAATATGCAGAAAAAGAATGATTCTATGAGAAGAATTTATGAAGTGATATGACTAATAAGAAGGATGCAAATAGTCTACTCAATATTCTCAACAAAAAAAAATAAATATAGCATAACCAGTTTAAATAGTTAGGCTTATTTAAAATCAGATGTACAGTACATAAATCTTTAAAAAAATAAACAGTTAGACCAACAAATTTGCAGTAGAATAACTATGGCAATTTGAATAAAAACAGCTTGGTGAAATATTTGAATGATTTGAAATGACAAAAAAAATAAAATTAGATATAATATAACTGAAAATTACTCTTGAAGATTGACAATTAATGAATATAATGATTTGATGCATGATTAGATAACTTTATTAAATATTGAATTATCAATATAATTAGTTTTTAGAATTTTACTTTATTTCATGTTATAGTATAAATGTTAGACTCCACAAATGTTTAAATAATAAAATCAATAAATTTCTCACTTAAGAATTTAAATATTCTACTATTTATATACAGTTCTTTTCTGTTGTTTATTCTTTTTACAAATTATGTACTTAAATTTAAATCATAATTATATTTTTAGTATCAGAAAAGATTTTTCTCTAATATTTATACTATATTTTTCATCTATAAGCATATCATATATTTTGTTATAAATTTTAAAATGCTTCTCTTAGAAAAATTATTAGAGGTTTAACTTATGTATATTAATATCATAAGTATAATCTAAAAAATTTATTTATTAAAATTAAGAATATATTTCTAAGTTTTATTATTAAATTGATTTGAAAATGTACCTGATAATGCTGAATGTTCTTGAAATGATTTGTCAGAGCTTATGATTCAGTTATAAAGCATCACAATAAAATTCAGGAGAAACATTTAAATTTATTCAGATAAGGTTTTAAAACTATTATTATTTGTTCTATAGATCGTTTTTAATACACACAATTTAGTTTATATACTTGATTTAATATTTCTGTAATGCAATAATTTTATTAGTAGTATTTATTAATGATAATTTATTATTATTATTTTAATAGATTATTGTATCTTAAAATTATCGCAATCTTTTTTTTACCTTAAAATAAAATTGGTTATTTTATTTATGTTTAATTTTATATTTATTTAATTTTGAATTTAATGTAACTTTTAATAAAAACAGCAATTTTAATATATATAATTGAATTATTATCTGTATGTCTGTTTTTCAAATATTATGGGAATGGCTAAACTGATTTTCTATGAAACTTTGTACAGTACATACAGAGTATATCCAGGATAGTACTGTAAAGGATATATAGGTTACATTTTATTTCCAATATCATTCTATTTTATAAGCTTTGATAGAATTAGGATAGCAATTGCAAAATTAAATACCATATTTTACAGTATATAAGACTTTTGTTCAAAAAAAGGCTCAAAAAGTGCCCTGTGTCTTCTTGTGAAGTTGCAATCTCTCGTAGGCTAATGAATTCCTCAAATATCCTTTATTAGACTACAGGTTACCTCTATCTAACCCAACTCTTGAATATAAATGTTATTGTTTTATATAAAATTATTATTATTTAACGTTGGTTATAGCTAAGTTCTTTTACATGTTTTTATGCAGAATATTTTAGTGGTAAATGACTTCTTTTAAACTCTTTTTTTCCTAATAAATAAAAATGTGCATTTAATTTTACTGTTTTTTAATCAGAACAGTAAAAAAAAAATTGGTGCAGATTGCCAGACATGGGATGACTTAAATACATTAAATACTTTTTTCTAAATATTTTGTGCTGAAATGGAAGTGTCTTATATGCCATAAAATAAGGTAGTTCACATCTGATTCTTATCATCAAATCTTTAGCATGAAGTGAACTGTGTTATTCAAATACAATATGCTAATGTTGTGGTTATCAATGGGTGAAAATTGCATCAGTGAAAGCTTGTCAAATAAAATTTGACAAACTTTTACCCACTTTTACCCACTTTTACCCATTAATTGATTTATGAGCAAAATATATGTAGTATAGAACATATAACCATTGTCATTTTTATCTGTCTAACTGTTTTGATATCAAACTGTTCCTAGAATTCTCTCAATGTAAAATTGTGTTTGATTTTATTACATTGCATTGGATCTTTAGATTTTTGTGTTTTCTGCACTGAATTTTGAAGATTTATTCCTTAATTTTTTATAAAAATCTCTACATTTATAAATCTGACTAATTTTGAATTAATTTTACAAGAACACATTCTTGTAAAATTAATTCAAAATTGGATCATAAGTATACATAAGTATAAGTGACCTTTATAATTACAGTATATTATATAAAAATTTTGGAATAACTGGAACATTGAAGTTTAGAATGATCACATTTTATCTCAAAATGAGTCAGTGGTGGCTTAAAATAAATTTCGAGGAAAGAATAATAAATTGATACATTTACTGTGAAAATTTCTTTCAAAATCTTGGCAAATACTAAAGTTAGAAAAGTACACTTTTGAAATTTTTGTTGCAAATCTTGTTGGCCTGAGAAATTGATTTAAAACTGTGAAAAAGACTATTGTCCATACTCCAATTTTAATGTTTATTAGTTACTATTAATTTTTGAAAATTGAATGCATGACTTCAATTTTATCACTAGCATTCGCTGTATTCACAATCAAGGATTAAGAGTTAACCAATAACTTGTGCGTATGGTATGGTCCAGAATTGTCTAATTCTTCTTCTGCTATGTCATCCTCTCCTTGCATGCTTTCTACAATTTCTTGATCATTCAAAATTTGAAAACCACCATTATCATCATCACTTCTCAACCAGTTTTCCACACACTAAGAAACTTGGAATGCCCTCTATTATCTCACAAAATGTAAGAAAGTTACAGTTGCTTGATGTAAGAGAATTGCAGTATGACATCAGTGGAAGAGAGGAAGGAGGGCAAGTGCTGGCTCAGACGATATGACATTTGGTTAATTGGTGTTTGGATAATCAGAGTTCTACTGTACTTCACATGTTTTTTCATATTATCTAATTATGAAAAGTTTATTTATATAAAATTTTGTTGTACTTGTTATCTTCTGTCAATGTAAATTTTTAGGGTGTAATTCTCCAACACACTAATTTTTGGATGTCTGGTTTGTTTTATCAAAGCTTTTTTCACCTGTTATGTTTCATTTTCTTGATGCCATGTTGCAGGACAAATACAAAAATAATATGTGGTACTATCAAACAATTTCAATATTCTAATTATTATTATTTTTTTCACTTAACAGAAATTTGATAATGAATTTCATAAAATTATATTTATGAAATTAAAATATTTTTGCAATCCACAAATATAAAACTGAAATTTATGATTAGGACTGCATTCGGCTTATAGGTTGCAGTTAATGATTTGTTATAAATGAGAAGAACTATATAAACATATGGAATATACACCTTAATCTATCAAAATTGGCAAAATATGCTTTTTAATATTTCCATTCAAATACAATAGAAACATGTAAAAGAATTAAAATAATACATTATATAATGTATATGCTTTTATTTGATATCTATTCATTATATATGTAATTATTTTATTATGTAGGCCACAATAATTTCAATTAAAGCAATGACAAGCTAAATACAGATTTATATTTTATTTTGAAAATTGTTGTCAGTTTTTTCTCAATAATGACTTATATAACTCATCAGCTTAAAAAATGATTAAATAAAACACAATCATACAATATCCTTTTTTAGCCTTATTTTTATTAATTAAATATGTTCTTACATCTCTTAAAGTACAAGGAGTTGGACAAAACCTTGCTTTTAAGTTACTTTTTATAAAGGAAATCTGGGGAAAAAATATGCTTTTACCTAAAATTCTGCTCCTTGTTTTCTTCCAAATTTCTTGAATATTGTTTATAATCAGATTTTAATGATGTTATTAGGATAAATATTCTAAAGCCACTAGAGTGGTATTACATATAAGACAACAAACAAATTAATTTTTATTATTAACTTATAAACTATCATTATTATAACTAAATTTAGTAGTGTGAAAATATGACATTAAGATAATTATATTTAAATAGATGAATAAAATTTAAATTGTTAATTTATTATTCAAAGTTAGTATCCTTCTTATTTAAGCATCTTTAATTAAATGTATTAAAATGTAGATATTTATCATATATATATAATCTTAAATGACTTTTTACTTTTTAGAAGAGAAGACACATGAGAGAAAACTTTTAACTCCCAGTGAAGTGAAAATTACACCAGTAACTAATTCAAATTCCCAGAGGTCATTAATTGAAGTTAGTAAAATTGTTTTCAATTAAAATAATAAAATTTTATGAAAATATTAGCTTTGTAGATTGTAAATTTGACAGCCATAATCTTCCTTATGTAAATTATTAAGTATATATTTATATATCTTTATGGAACTTTTATATTTTCTTTATATTGGATTTATTTGCCATTGATATACATGAAATATTCTTTAAATTAAAATCATATTAGAAAAGTTGATCATTATCAAAGTAATTTATAAATGGTGCTTTATTATATGCTATAAATACTGTTGATGATTTCATATTGAGTTAATAGAAAACTTACAAACTGTTGAATTCAGATTCTTTATTATTTTTTAAATATGTAATTTTTTCCAATTTTTATATTTTATTCAAAATAATAAAGTTATACATACATAAAAAATTTTTAACATTAGTAGAAACCATCTTTACTTTGATAATTATCACTCTTATACTGATATTAGCATATTAAATTTTTTGTTTTCATTAATTTAACAATAAAAAATTAGGGAAGTTGTTAAAAAATTATCTTGATGAAAAAACAGATGCCAGAAACTTGACAAAAGTTGATATGATCAAAAATTTGTTTGCTAAAAGAAAAAAAATATGAGTGTGGCAGCAATTTAGGTCAGTTTATGTAAACAACAAACAATTTAGATTTGAAATATTAATGGAATTTGTTAAATTGCACTATATTTGTTAGACAAAACTTATTCCATCAATTTTGTTCTATTATGGAAAACAAAAATTGAAGAGAATTTATTGTGTACATGATTAAGATCGCTACTTCTTGCTAAGAGTACGTAATGAAACAAACAAAATTTCAGAATTAAGGTCTACTTGGTATTATGCATTTTATAAACAGACCAGAGAGTTCAAAAGTTCATATTTACATCTGATCAAGTCAGAAGATGTAAATATGCATTTTAGAATTAAAATTTTGATTCAATTAATTGAGAGCAACATTTTTTGAATACTTATTAGAGAGAAATTTTATTTTTAAATTTTAAAAAAATTTAATTATTGAACATAGTAGCTTATAAATTGTAAAATAAATAAATAAATTTTATTTACATCCATCTGTATATATATATATATATTAAAGTAAATGTAAATCTGTGATTAGATTTAACATGTTTTAAATATTGTTTTTAAAACTCATTTTGTTGTGAGAAGTTAATGAAGTCAACTGAATAAATTATTTTTTAAACCTTTTCGAGTATTTGAGCACCATGTCTAACAAGATTACGTGAATCAAACTATACTGTACTTGTACTTATGGCTCTGTTTTTTGTTGTTATGAAGTATTTTTCACAATTCACCTCAGATATGAGTCTCAGTTAATTAGGACTCGTAAAGTAAACAAATATTCAGCTATAGAAAAAGTCAATATAATTTTTTTGTTTTTGTTTTTGAAAATATTACAAAAATTGATTTTAATAAATTCTTCATAAATTATTTCTATATTAGTTTGACTCCCTTAAACCAACACCAGCAGTAGTATCAGCAATGGGAGCTGTTGCAAATAGTCTTGATGATAAAATTGCCTTAATACAAAAGGAACAAGAAATTGAAAATCTTAAAGCAGAAATAAAAGATTTGAATGAAAAACTGCAGACTATAATGGCAAAACGTTCTGAAGATAAAGTAAAATTAAAAGAATTTGAAAAGACAAAAATTCAAGTACAACAGGTACAAATTTATTGATTACAATACTAAATTTTAAATTTATATTATTTATTATACAGTAAATATTCTAATAATTTATATAAAACTTTTCAATTCTTTTAGTTGTTAGAATTTAAATCAAAAATTACTGAATCTCAGAATGAACTTCAACGGCAGCTTGTATTAGCAAAAAAGGTATTACTTTTTACTTTTTATTTTTATTGGATCATATTTCAATTTGTTCATTAATAACATAATAATAAAAGAAATGACTTAATTTAATTTTTTAGAATTATCTTTACAAAATAGAATTACTTTATTATCCTATTAAAATAGTCAATATACTATCATGTTTAGATAATTATATTTACATATCAGTTGAAAAAGTAATGTATGTCATAAACTAATTGGGGATTTAAAAAGTTCCTGGATTGATTTATTGACAAGTAACTGCTAGAATCAAGACTAAGAAGTTTGTCAGAAAATATACATCATATACTATACACGTGCAAAGTTCTAATATAATAATATTATATGTGATTTTGTACAAGTAGGAGCTTAAGTTCTTTTTTGTTTTCAAGAGCTGCATTGCATTTTTTCTTTATCATGGATAATCATTGAGAGCAGAGTATATGGATAAAATCTTGTGTTAAACTTGTAAAAATCTCCCATACAAAATGATACAGCAAGCTCCCAAAGAACAAATCTCCCAGATGTCTTCCAGAGTGTTTGTTGGGCTTATTAAGGCTAATATAATAATTCGTTATAAAGTAATTTGGCTAGAGCCACCTTTTCTAACTGGTGTTTTATGAGGATGTCTTGGTTTCCACAGTGAATTGAGAAATTGTTCTATAAAGTGCTTTTACAAGGTTGTATATTGTATTAAATGTCTCTTGTGCTTTTAACTTCAAAAAATATACATGGAATTAGTCTTGTTAGTAAGAGTCAAACACTTGGGGGATAAGGATATAAAAAGAAAACATTACTCACAGATAACAGATAAAGTATAAAATGGTCATATAAAGGAGCTATTCAGTTTCAATGAAATAAAAAGTAATTATTTCTCCATTTAACATAATTAAAATTTTTAATTTAACAATATAATACACTTGACTGAAGTAGATTAAAGTAGAGTTGTCTTGGGGGTTCTGCACATATTTATTTCTCATGAAAGTGTTCTGCGGTTCCAAGAAGGTTGGAAAGGTGGGGCTAGAGGCTGGTGGTTAGGCTGCCATCTCATAATAAATGACAATATTAGTTGAATCTGCTGTTTGTTATATGAACAAGTCTTTAGGATAACAACAATTTGAATGGCATAAATGCTTTGAAGGTTGCATTTCTATTGATGATGATAGTTATTCAGATCAACTGTCAACTTTAATTTTTTCAAGCAAAATTCAAGAAATAAGTATTACTGTGCTTCAAAATTGCCTTGCATTCAATATAAGATGTTTACAAAATAAAATGCTCTCTAATTCTGGTAGTATGTTTCAAACAGTTCTACTTGCTATACTATGACAACTTATGTTATACTACATTTAGTGCTTATCAGTATTTAAGCAAAAATTCAATAATAATTGTTTTACATTCTCCCTTATTCTCCAGATTTAACCTGATGTTTTTCCTTTCCTTGACTAACCAAAATGTAAGTGTTGGCATTTTCATTTCATAGAGGAAATTAAGGAACAAACCCAGAAGGAAATGCCATCTTTTTCTGGTTCTCAAAATATTTTTCATATTCATTTTTGTGTGTGTGTGTGGACTGCAATAGTGTNAATACCAATTTTGAAGTGTCTTGGATATAATTCAAATTTAAATATTATAGTTAAAATATAAAGAAATATATGATTTCAATTTAAGCAATAATGATATTTGATTCAAGTTAAAGACCTATTTTTATTTAAAAACTTAAAATATATTTAATTTTTTAATATATTAAAAAAATTTTTATGTGTAGAATTTGTATTTTGCTTTAAATAATAATTTTTAAGGTTTTCATTTGGATTGATTTTTACAATAGATAAAATTTGCAAATATTTAACATTTAAATATTTCATTTGAAATTTTGTCTGGAGTTGAAGAAAATATTTCGAATATAATAATTAAATCTTTAAAATTTGTATTTATGTTATATTTTATAATTGCCAATCAAATATTTTGTTTTTTGATTAACTATTTTTTTTTATATTCCTTTATATATTTTAAAAGTAAACAATTGCTGGATTAAATCAGGCTATGTAGCCGAATTTAATCCAATGATTGTTTAGCTTTAATGTAACTAGTGGGCTTAGAGATGTTTATATATTTTAAAATTTGAATAAGTTCAGAATAAAAATATGAATAATAGAAAGTATTGTGTATTTAATACATTGTATAAATAATAAAACTACAACAGAAATTGAGATTTTTATATATATTTTTAAAAACTTAATGATTTAATTTATATTCAGGAAGCAAAAGATGCTATTGAAGAAAAAGAACAGCATGCAGAAGAAATGTCTGATTTGGCAGAAGCAGCTGAAATTGCTACTTTAGATAAAGAAATGGCTGAAGAAAAAGTAATTTTTTTTAATTATTTATTTACTTTAAATTTATTCTGTTCCATGAACACTAAAAGGTTTATTTTTACATTTTTCTTAAATATTGAAATGTAATTATCAATTAAAAAATTAGGCATGAAAATTTAAATAATATTTAAACAGTTTATAAGAAATCAGAATTTCATATATGATATTTTGCTTCATTCTAATTTCATTTCAGTATTTTGTAAATTGGAATCAAAATTACTTGTTTTTGAATTAAGATTAGTCATATTTTTTTCTCTTTTATGCTCTAATTGTAAAATAAAATGTATAAATAAGGAAATATACCTATCTAATCACTTTTAAGAAATTTGATATATTTCAATATTAGTCATCAGTTTTTCTTTCAAAAATTTAAAAGTAATTTTTAATTTGATTTAAGTTAAAGACCTTTTATTTTTATTTTTGTTTTTTGTAGTTATAAAGTCTATCTCATAATTCTCTGTCTATTTCATAGCAATATTTAGTGATATAAAAATATTATTTGACATTGCAAAAAATTTTCTTACTGGTATTAATTTCTATTTTGTTGAATGATTTATAAGACTTTATGTATGTTTAGAATTATTTTCCACTACTACAGTGAATATTTAATTTTCCAGCACACTTTTTAAACTTAATTTTAGTAATATAATAATTAATTCAATGTTGTTTCAATAAATATTTTATCCAAAATTAAAAATACAAGTTTTTAACTTTGTTGTTGTATAATTTAGTCTATCTATTATCACAGATATATATATAATTTTGAAAATATTAGATTTTCAAATTACTTACAAATTTTTATTTAAAATTTTTGCATTTTTTCAATAATTGAAAATAATTATAAGGTGATAATATTCAAGATTAGTTTTAAAAATTAAAATTAAATATTGTTTTGATTATATGTGATCTATATATGAACAAATTATTCTAAGTCTGACATGATCAAGAAAGTAAAAAATATTCCACTCAATCATAAAAATTTTGGCATCTTAAATTTGATGTTTTGTGTGTCACTGAAATAGTTGCTGAAAGACTTCACTTAGTTTTAAAAATTACAAATATTCTTTAATTTTACAGTAAAATAAATACTGAGTTAAAGGTTTCTATAACTGATATCATATTCCAGTTATTTGAATAGAGTAACAAATTTTATCCACTTTTTTTTTATTATTAATATGCATTTAATTATTTAAACCATCATAGTGTGAAACTTTACAAGCAGAAATTGAACAGATGAAAGAAAAAATTGAAGAGCTTGCAGAAGAAATGTCTGATTTGGCAGAAGCAGCTGAAATTGCTACTTTAGATAAAGAAATGGCTGAAGAAAAAGTAATTTTTTTTAATTATTTATTTACTTTAAATTTATTCTGTTCCATGAACACTAAAAGGTTTATTTTTACATTTTTCTTAAATACTGAAATGTAATTATCAATTAAAAAATTAGGCATGAAAATTTAAATAATATTTAAACAGTTTATAAGAAATCAGAATTTCATATATGATATTTTGCTTCATTCTAATTTCATTTCAGTATTTTGTAAATTGGAATCAAAATTACTTGTTTTTGAATTAAGATTAGTCATATTTTTTTCTCTTTTATGCTTTAATTGTAAAATAAAATGTATAAATAAGGAAATATACCTATCTAATCACTTTTAAGAAATTTGATATATTTCAATATTAATCATCAGTTTTTCTTTTAAAAATTTAAAAGTAATTTTTAATTTGATTTAAGTTAAAGACCTTTTATTTTTATTTTTGTTTTTTGTAGTTATAAAGTCTATCTCATAATTCTCTGTCTATTTCATAACAATATTTAGTGATATAAAAATATTATTTGACATTGCAAAAAATTTTCTTACTGGTATTAATTTCTATTTTGTTGAATGATTTATAAGACTTTATGTATGTTTAGAATTATTTTCCACTACTATAGTGAATATTTAATTTTTCACCACACTTTTTAAACTTAATTTTAGTAATATAATAATTTATTCAATGTTGTTTCAATAAATATTTTATCCAAAATTAAAAATACAAGTGTGAGATCTGCCGGGGGTACACTAATTCGTTGGCACCACTTAATCAGCCCCAGTTGGTAAAACTAGTTCTCCAAGGTTTCGAATCGTAAGATCCGATCCTAATCTATTTCATAGGAGAGCGTATTTTAAAATAATCTGAACGGCGAAGTTCAGATGTTCGTCAGGTTCCCGACACCAGTTAATCAATTTCTCAATGCGCGGATTAACACGCGTTTACGATCTGATTCGGACACCCAATTAAGAGACATTTTTGTATAATTAACATAAGTATAATTTAATAAATCTAAACAAACGAATACAAATAACCAAATACAACGATTATACGACAAGCTATAGACTAGGACTGAATCTATGCTAATGCGCGTTCGAGAGAGAGAGCTCACAAANGTTTGATATTTGCAGTTTTTTATATTTATAACCAAAATTTGATTATTTATGGAAGGAGTAACAAAAATTATTGTTAATCTTAGACAGTTAAATGATTTTTAATCTTTTTTTAATTTGAAAATCATTTTATGACATGAACGACATGAATAAAAATTCATGTCATTGACTGTTACATGGTACTAGTGGATACAGTTTTATAGTTTCTCACGTTATTTTAGCATGTACACTTACGTGGATAGTAAACATTGTTTATATACAGTAGAAGTCATTGTAAATGTGAGCATTGTATTTTACAAGAGAATTTTAGCTATTATTTTTTTAATCCTTATCTATTAACAATGTCATCTAACCAAAGTATTTTAAAGGTAAAAAATCAAAAAGATTAAAAAAAATAACTTCCCTAAAAGACAAAATTAAAATGCATTTTACAGATTGTTTACAAGGACTAAATTAACTAGTTATGGTTGCTCATGCTTTCATCTTAAAAGAATTTACTATAAGATACTTTAAGAAAAAGTGACAGAGTAGAAATATGGTAG
Organism: Centruroides sculpturatus; assembly: GCF_000671375.1. Taxonomy (NCBI): domain Eukaryota; kingdom Metazoa; phylum Arthropoda; class Arachnida; order Scorpiones; family Buthidae; genus Centruroides; species Centruroides sculpturatus. The sequence continues at coordinate 41,321 of NW_019386044.1, forward strand.
CTCAATTTTTTTATATGAAAACATTTTTATTTCATAATTACTTATTTTTTTCAATATCCTAACTTTATTTTTCATTGTAGTTTTCCTTTTCAAATTTGCTGTTGCCATATTTGTAGCAATTTCTCAGAATCTAACTCTTGTAAATATGAAGCCTCTATTATAATTTCATTAGCAGATATAACATATAAAATTGATATTATTATAAACAGTATTTTTATTTATCAAAATTATTACAGTTTTTACTTTAATAAAACAATTTATTAATATATAATTTAATTGTGGGTAATATAATTTATTATTTTGGAAATAAACTTAATGCTATTAAAACATTTAAAAACAATCTAGTCACAATTTAATTTATATCCACTCATCCACTCATAGTTTATAATCCACTCCAGTCTAATTTTCTTAGAAATAGAACTACAGTTATATAGCATATGAGTATAATAAAACAATTGACATTTTATTTGAATTGCAGAAAACAGTTTATTTTTTAACCATATTCATATTTTCTCATTTAATCAATATTTTAGTATTTTATATGGAATAAGCAAGATCTTGTTTAAGTAATTAATCATTTTTAAAATAGGTATGAAATATTGTTTAATGCAACAAATTCTCATTAGCATCAACTTCATTTAGTCCAAATGTCAGTTGGTATTACCAATTTTTGACATCCTGGCAGAAACTCTATACTTTAAATATACATTTGACTCAGCTTAAGGGATAATTAAAAAACAGTTACTGTTAGCCTTTTTTCTAGTCTGAAATATATATCCAGATGATTATAATTAAAGTATTGTTTATAAAGTACTTGTTTGTAAAGTACTATTCAGTATTGTTTATATAAATATTGAGCAGTCCAAATGCAATCAAATCTTGTATATGACATTTCAGAACATACAGAAGATACTTCTCTAAAAAAAAATTGCACCAAAACACCCCTGTGGTACTTTTGGCTTTGCCAGCAATGAAAAAGTGGTTTTTCTTTGCACAAGTACACATTTTGCAGCCAAGTTTTGAGTATAAGTGACCAAGACCGATATCCTTTCTTATCAGATATGATGGTCATCACCTTACCAGAACATGCATTCTTGTAAAACTGTTTTATGAAAACAATGGAAATTGTTTGTCTACACTTTGGAATTTTACTGTTATAAGAATTTATGCCAAGGACCACTGATTTAACAACCTGTTGAAGAGCGATTCCTTGATTAAAGGAAACTGGATGTCTGGAGTTCAGCCAGATTGAGTTAGTTGAGAATACAAGCCTATCACTTCACATGTTATTGAAGATGTTACCACAATTGTTATTGAACAGTCAACAAATAATGTAGGTTCCAATAGTGCATGTGCAGTGTTATATCAGTTGGGTTCCACAGGATACCCCAACTAATGTGACGTGACAGTGGACATGCACTGCTGATGTGGAAGGCACTGAGAAAGTTGATGCCCTGTTATCTTTATAAAATTAGCCACAACCATCAATTGCTTGATGCCAATAGGGAAACCAACTGACCATTGAATTTACCTTCCTTGTCAGAATAGAAGTGGATGTATTGTAGCCATGGAAGATTCTGTGGAGCAGTGGAGCACATTTTTACCTTAGATCAGTGTTTCTCAAACTTTTTTGTCAGGTGGCACACTTGAAATTATTAAACAAAATTCACGGCACCCCTATTATTATTTTTTATTATTTTGCTTTTTACGGTTAGTAAAGATATGAAGGATGAGAAGACTTTGAAAAAAATAAAAGTTTTTTATTAAAGTAAGTTTATTTCCAAACAACACAAAAGCATTCAAAACAAAAGTTATTATTATAAAGGTATCTTTTAATTATTTATTTAATNTAATAATCATATACGATCTAATTATTATTTTAAATTTTACTATATACTGATAGTTTTATTATGAAAACTATTAGGTACTGAAGGTGCAGCTACACATTATGAAGTTAAACAACTTGAACAGCAAAATGAAAGATTGAAAGAGGCCTTGATGAAGTAAGATGATGTAAATTTTAGAATAACACTATTGAAAAAGTTTTATTACATTAATTTTATGTGAGGTTTTTGAGAATTGTAGTTCTGTGCAAATGAAACTGTACTTATTAATTAAATAAGTTCAGTTTTATTACCTAATTAATAAACCTAATTTTTTTATTCATCTTCTGTTGTAACTGATTGCTACTGTCTATCTCATAGCAATCATCTCATTAGGACAGAAGTTCCTATTTTTGGTTTGATATTTGCAGTTTTTTATATTTATAACCAAACTTTGATTATTTATGGAAGGAGTAACAAAAATTATTGTTAATCTTAGACAGTTAAATGATTTTTAATCTTTTTTTAATTTGAAAATCATTTTATGACATGAACGACATGAATAAAAATTCATGTCATTGACTGTTACATGGTACTAGTGGATACAGTTTTATAGTTTCTCACGTTATTTTAGCATGTACACTTACGTGGATAGTAAACATTGTTTATATACAGTAGAAGTCATTGTAAATGTGAGCATTGTATTTTACAAGAGAATTTTAGCTATTATTTTTTTAATCCTTATCTATTAACAATGTCATCTAACCAAAGTATTTTAAAGGTAAAAAATCAAAAAGATTAAAAAAAATAACTTCCCTAAAAGACAAAATTAAAATGCATTTTACAGATTGTTTGCAAGGACTAAATTAACTAGTTATGGTTGCTCATGCTTTCATCTTAAAAGAATTTACTATAAGATACTTTAAGAAAAAGTGACAGAGTAGAAATATGGTAGCTCAATTTTTTTATATGAAAACATTTTTATTTCATAATTACTTATTTTTTTCAATATCCTAACTTTATTTTTCATTGTAGTTTTCCTTTTCAAATTTGCTGTTGCCATATTTGTAGCAATTTCTCAGAATCTAACTCTTGTAAATATGAAGCCTCTATTATAATTTCATTAGCAGATATAACATATAAAATTGATATTATTATAAACAGTATTTTTATTTATCAAAATTATTACAGTTTTTACTTTAATAAAACAATTTATTAATATATAATTTAATTGTGGGTAATATAATTTATTATTTTGGAAATAAACTTAATGCTATTAAAACATTTAAAAACAATTTAGTCACAATTTAATTTATATCCACTCATCCACTCATAATTTATAATCCACTCCAGTCTAATTTTCATAGAAATAGAACTATAGTTATATAGCATATGAGTATAATAAAACAATTGACATTTTATTTGAATTGCAGAAAACAGTTTATTTTTTAACCATATTCATATTTTCTCATTTAATCAATATTTTAATATTTTATATGGAATAAGCAAGATCTTGTTTATTTTAAGTAATTAATCATTTTTAAAATAGGTATCAAACATTGTTTAATGCAACAAATTCTCATTAGCATCAACTTCATTTAGTTCCAAATGTCAGTTGGTATTACCAATTTTTGACATCCTGGCAGAAACTCTATACTTTAAATATACATTTGACTCAGCTTAAGGGATAATTAAAAAAACAGTTACTGTTAGCCTTTTTGCTAGTCTGAAATATATATCCAGGTGATTATAATTAAAGTATCCCTATTCAGTATTGTTTATAGAAATATTGAGCAGCCCAAATGCAACCAAATCTTGTATATGACATTTCAGAACATACAGAAGATACTTCTCTAAAAAAAAATTGCACCAAAACACCCCTGTGGTACTTTTGGCTTTGCCAGCAATGAAAAAGTGGTTTTTCTTTGCACAAGTACACATTTTGCAGCCAAGTTTTGAGTATAAGTGACCAAGACCGATATCCTTTCTTATCAGATATGATGGTCATCACCTTACCAGAACATGCATTCTTGTAAAACTGTTTTATGAAAACAATGGAAATTGTTTGTCTACACTTTGGAATTTTACTGTTATAAGAATTTATGCCAAGGACCACTGATTTAACAACCTGTTGAAGAGCGATTCCTTGATTAAAGGAAACTGGATGTCTGGAGTTCAGCCAGATTGAGTTAGTTGAGAATACAAGCCTATCACTTCACATGTTATTGAAGATGTTACCACAATTGTTATTGAACAGTCAACAAATAATGTAGGTTCCAATAGTGCATGTGCAGTGTTATATCAGTTGGGTTCCACAGGATACCCCAACTAATGTGACGTGACAGTGGACATGCACTGCTGATGTGGAAGGCACTGAGAAAGTTGATGCCCTGTTATCTTTATAAAATTAGCCACAACCATCAATTGCTTGATGCCAATAGGGAAACCAACTGACCATTGAATTTACCTTCCTTGTCAGAATAGAAGTGGATGTATTGTAGCCATGGAAGATTCTGTGGAGCAGTGGAGCACATTTTTACCTTAGATCAGTGTTTCTCAAACTTTTTTGTCAGGTGGCACACTTGAAATTATTAAACAAAATTCACGGCACCCCTATTATTATTATTTATTATTTTGCTTTTTACGGTTAGTAAAGATATGAAGGATGAGAAGACTTTGAAAAAAATAAAAGTTTTTTATTAAAGTAAGTTTATTTCCAAACAACACAAAAGCATTCAAAACAAAAGTTATTATTATAAAGGTATCTTTTAATTATTTATTTAATTTAATACTTTAATTCAATTATTTTAAGTAATTTTAATTTAATTATTTAAAAATTTTGCGGCACCCTTGTGGCGTTCTTGCGGCACCCGCTTTGAGAACCACTGCCTTAGATCAATGAACACTTGTAACTATCACATTTGTGCCACGGAAAATCCTTATGTTTTTTTTTTTATATTTATTACTGTACTATTCTTCTTTGAAGAAGTTCATATTAACTGACTTAAGACATGTTTCTGATGGCCCAGACATACTGACAAGTGAAAGATCCAAAAAATTTTTGTTGGATACTAATTGTATCAGCAACCTTGAGACAACCATTTTCAAGCAAGATTTTGCATAGAGGAGTTTCTATGACATTTCATTGATGATAAAAATTATTTGTACATTTTTGATCCAGAGAACAAAGTGACCAAATGATACTTTGTTCTCTGGATTTTTATCCATTTGATCTTGGTTGTAGAGATAATTAAAAAGCATGGTTTATTGACATTTTCAGTTACAGTCAGCCATTGAACACACTGTTTACCTTACATCACCTTCAGATTTTATACTTTCATAATGAGGACCACATTGAGCAGTATATTCTGCATCTTTATTATACAAAAATCATACTATACAAAGACCTTAGGTCTTTGTATAGTATGATTTTTGTATAATAAAGTAATTGTTTGCAGTGCCAGAAGTGCCATAGTTGTAAGTTTGTTTATTAATATTGTTTTGAAATGTCTTCCACATGTCCCAAAATGTTACCACACCAGGTTTGGTTGCACTTGGATGGCTAAATATCTCTAGAATATCAGTTGTTAACCTTTCTGATCTCAGACCACTTAATTCACAATGTTAAATCCTGCATGGCTACTGTCATGAATTTTTTAAAAATGATACAAACATTATAGATTAGTGATCACAAAAGTTTCATTTTACTTTATTAATATGAAATTCACTTGTTTAATTATAACAAATTAGTATGAAGTTTGTTGCTGCTTATTTGAAATAAGTTTATGGATTCTTGGCTCTTTTCCACAAAGGACAACAATTACACTCACAATATTATTTATTGATTTATTAACATTATAATTTATTGATAACAGTCATTTGTGTTTTGTTTTAGATTTGAGTAAAAACTCCCAATTAGAAAAAACAACTTTGTATTTTGCATTTCTTTCATAATACTTCATATAACCTTGAGTTGATCAATGTCCAAAAATTTCTCCATGGACCACCAAAATTTTCTCATTAGTGGTACATGAACCACCAGTTGGTGACTGCTGCAGTAGATAGTACTGAACAGAATTATTTAAATTTGATCACTCATATATACAGTGTTCTGAACAATATTAGTTAATGTTAATGTCCCTTACAATTGAATTTGTATTATTGTTTTGAGAATGTTTCAAAAAATATAAGTACATTTTTTGTCACTGTTTAGAAATAGTTTTGTTGGGTTGGAAATTCAAATTTCACTATTAGTTTTAACAATTTTTTTTTTCAAAATTAATTATAAACTAAAAACTTCATTAATAGATAAATTTGTACTAAAGTATAAAATTATGAATTATATTTTAATAAATTTTTAGTTGTTTAAGTATAAATCTAGAGTTGAAATCAAAAAATTATTTAACTTTGTACCTAAATATTAGAGCCAGACTATAAAGCCTAAATCTCAAAGTTCATATAATTTTCCAGTTTTTATTATTTACAAACAATTTATTTTGATAAAGTAATTACTCTGGATTAGAATTTGCCAATTATTAAAGTATTGCATTGACAAAATCTTCTTAAATGTTGTGTTGTATTGTATATGACTTAATATGGTGATAAAAATAAATTGCACATCTTATACAAAACTTTTTAATTAGCTATAAAAATTTGGATTATCAGATGTCAATGAAAAATAAATTTTTAATTTTTGATTCATAATTAATTACAATAAAAATAAGAAAATTTTGAATACAAAATAGAATTTCGTATTATTATTTTGTACATGTGAGCTTTAATGTTTTTTATTAGAATGTGTTTATAATTACATAAGTTCATAAATTAAAATATTTTAGAAGTAATAAAAGATATACAATTGCTTTTAAGTTAAATGTTTGTTTTTTTTTTTTTAATCTTGTATGTAAAATAATTGACTCCTAAAATAGGAGTAAAATGACTTTTAATTTAGAATAAAATTTGAGAGGAAAGTAAGACATACTTATTTATATAAAAATTTTATGGTATTTTTTATAATAGTAATTAAATCTTATTATATTTATAGACTGAGAGATCTTTCTGCTCATGAGAAACAAGAGCAACAAAGAATGCAAAAAGAAATGGATCGTCAAAAATCAGAAATTACAGAACTTAGTCGAACAAAAGAAAAATTAAGCATTCAAGTTGAAGAATATGAAAAAGAATTAAATGAATTAAAAGAACAGGTAAAATTATTTATAAAACTTATTTATTTGAAGTATGGTTTTTTGATAAAAATCCAGACATTAATTTCAATGTTTTTTTTTTAAAATAAGTTCTCAAATAAAAGATAATGGAAAATTTAAAAATCATAGTAGTCAATAGAACTTTCATAAGACTCTATCATCAGATGTATTTAAAAACATTATAGAATTAAAAACATAAAAGAAAATATAGTTCAAAAATTTGAATTTCTATCATATTACAATTTTATTGTTTGAATATGATGATAGTAATTCATTGTTTTATATTAAAATTATTTTTTAAAGTTTGATAATTTTTATTGAGTTAATAAATGTCTAAATAATAAACATGAAAATTGCATGTATTCAATAAAGCATGTATGGTGATTAACCTATTTGATGTTGAAATTTTTATTTGTTGCCTGTGACGCCATGTTGAATTTTCGTCAATGTTAAGCCTAAAAATTTTAATTTTTTTTTTTTTGAATGATAATCATGTTTACTGTATCGTAAAAATTATTTTTTTATGTTTTACAAACAAAATAAATATATTGAATAATATAGAAACAAAAAAAATTATATTTTAAAAGTTTGTTTTAATATAAAAATTGTGACGCATAGCGACAGCTAGTATCAAAAACATTCCGATGTGAACACGAATATATTTGGGATCGCCCATGCAGGTCAATAAGGTCAACATTTTTGGGAACAGTGTAGGACAGGTTAATAATATATATTCAATATTCAGTAACAAATGTTATTTTTAACATAAATACAATTTTTAACTGAACTTTTAAAACATTTCAAAATAAATTTTAAACATACACTTTGTACTGCTAAATATGTGAAGATTGTAACAATTGTTTAATAGGTAAACTTTTCTGACATCAATGCAAGGCACAAGATGTGGTTGTAATGATCTCAACAAATTATTAAATGTGAGTTTTGTCAAAGAGTGATGTCATATAGTATAGGAATTAGAAGTGACTTCACTGCTGATTGTAATTGATAACCAAAAAAAAATATTTTACTACATGACTCTTTACATCATTGAATTATTCTGTTATCTTGCTCCCTACTAAGAGAGAGAGTGAGTGATAGTTCTATGTTCAGTTTCATCTGAGAGTTTACTTTAGAAGTATTAATAGTTTTTTCTTTTTGATAGAAAGTTGTATTGGAGCATTGTTTGTCATTTATATGCATTAAAGGTATTTTTCGTGTAAATGTTTTTGATAGATGATGACAATATTATGAACTAGTTTTCTAATGTAGATTAAAATTGAATAAATTTATTATTTATCTGGCTGAACTTTGGTTTCTGGGAGTGTCATTCTATGTGGGAAATGCTTTTGATCCCTTATGAAATCAAAAAAGAATTTTTCATGTGTATCTAATATCGTTATTTTAATATTTTTGTAAACAGGAAAGAGAATGACAGTATATTTTTACTATTTCCCACAACTTTTTTTACAGAGAAAGTTCCTATATTAGTGGACATGGTTCTTTTGAGTTTGATTAACAAATCTAATATGAAGAAAATATTAAATATTTTAATGAACAAAAGAATTTAAGAACAAAAGAACATGTAAATACAAGCTGTGTTTTTCTTGTGATTGTAAATAAATTGGAATAAAATGAAATGCCTTCTTTTATATCATTTTTACAGTAGGTTTTATAAATCAGTTTGATTAAGAAAAATAAAAAAGTTGAAAATGAAATTCAGAAATTTACATATTTTTTTTTCTTTATTGAGTTTATTTAAAAGTTTGTTTATTTTTTTAGACAAAAATAATACTCAAATTTTAAAAGTTAAAAAAATAACTTTATTAAATTATATATACATTTTTATCTTCACTTTAACTAATCCATTAGGTAGATTCATTATTTTATGTGCGAAGACTTCTGGAGACTTTTCAAAAAATGTATAAGTGGTTTTTCACAAATTATTGAATTTTAAATTATTGAAATTCTTCCTCTGTAAACTATTCTGGAGAGGTCAATTAAGTGATGATAAGAAACTGCAAGATATGAGGATGACATCCAAATCATTTCATCCAAATTCCAATAATTTTTCTCAATGGTCAAAGATGTATACAGTCTTGCATTGTCATACTGGAAAGCAGCTCTTTCTTCTTGTTAATGCTGGCTGTTTTTCTTCAATGGCTGCCTTCAGGTTATTAAGTTGGGAACATATTTTTCTGTATTAATAGTCTTATTTTGATGTATCAATTCATAGCTCGTTCCTCCATATACTCAACATAACCTTTATCAGATGTAAACTGGCTTTTGACTGCATTGCTAGGGGTCAGTTGACTTTCTTCACAATTTATAAGCTGCACATTATCATAAACAATCTATTTTCAGGGTTTCTATATAACTGAAAAGTCAGGAAAAAACAGCATGGAAAGTCAGGAAATTTGTCAAAAAGTCAGGGAATTTGTGCATATGTAAATGAATTTATAGCATTTGTTTATAATAAGTCAAGTGCTGTTTCATTTTGTTGTTGTGCTATACTGTAAGGGATGTGAAGGTCACAGAATTTGTATAAAGTTGGTCAGGAAAAGTCATGGAATTTAAAATAGTTATTTGAGTTGGAATCCTGTATTTTTTTTTCCACCAGTAATTAGTTAGTTCAAAAAGGAATACATCTGATTATGTTTGAGCAATGATTTGCAGGCATATATTTTATCAGATTTCTGAAGCTTAGTTGATATGGTACACAAATATATAATATATATAACAATTTAGGATTTATATCATGATATGATATATATCCTAAGTTGTGTAAATGTTCACCAACCAATCCCTGGACAATAGCTAATACTTTTGTAATTTTCCTGGTAGTGTAATGTGGGTTCTCTTGAATTAATACAGTAATTGCATTATCAACAGGAAGTAAACAAACTTTTTTATCAATCCAATATATACCAAAATTAAAAATTTAATCAGAAAATGCAAATAAAATTGTTACAAACTTAGATAAATCTTGTATAGTCTTTTTTATTTGTCTTTTTAGGTCTTTTTTAAAGCATTTGAAAGTATTGATCTTGATATCTTCAAATGAAAGTTTCCATCTATTGGTTTCTGAGCTAATTTGATAAGTTGGTAATGTCATATTTGTTTAATTGAAACAACTATATTGATATAAATAATGCTATCTCGGGCAATTTTACTGTAGTTAGAGTTATACCATAAGGATCTGTTCTTGGATCATTACTATTTATTATATTTTTAAATGATGTATTCTTAATATTGCCAGAAGACAGCATGATAATGTATGCTGATTATATTATGCTGACTCACATATTCCAGATGATAAACCTGTAAACCAAGATAAGTAACATATTACAGACATTACATAACTATATTAAGGCAAATCTTTAAAGTCAATGCAAATAAGTGCTATTATTTTGTATTTAGAAATAAAAATAATCAATTCAATAATCATAATTTTTATCTTCATATAAACAATGGAAAAACAATTATATCAGATTACACAGTTTATAAATGGTAAATTTTGCTTGATTTACCCAATTGTAAGTTAGACTATGGTAAATAGCAGTACATTGGAATTATTAAGATCTTATGTAAACAGAGTTTAAAATCTCCTACTCAAAAGAACTCATCCCCATTAATTCCACATCTGCTCTTGTCATGAATTCAGAGAACTCGGGTCATGAAGAGGAAGGAATGGCTCTAACCTTTCACCCTGAACATGTGTGGAATGGACATAAAATTCATTTTTTTATGGTCACTTTTTTTTTAGTACTATTATTGTATTCATAACCTTTGGTTATATTATATCTTGTATTCCTGTATTAATAAAAATTTGGTAAAATGATTATATAATATTTAATTTGAATTAAAAAATTATTTAAGGAGGTTGGAAAAAACCCCATATAACTTAATAATACTCCAGCTACAAGTTGTGCCTAATCATTTTATCTGAGCTATATGCAAACTAAAATATTCAGACTCTGTTTTGATATTATTTGAAAAAAGGAACATACAAATAAGATAAAAGTTCTATATGTCAAGAACTTATTAATATTATAGCTTTACAAACAACTTAGCTTACAATAACTAATTGATTAAGTCTCTTAATAAATAGCATCAATTAACTATGCCAACCAACCTTATTGTTTGAGTCTTTAATTATTTTACTTTGAAGAATAAATCTCAAACATTGTGTAGTAGAGATAACAGAGACTTATCACACTGCTACTAAGGACATTAGAATGATACTTCTATCATAATAATATAATTTTACTTCATTAAAAAATTTTGACTTGTTTTGAATATATCTACAAAGAATTTAGACTTTATTTTTTTAAGTTGACATCTACTATAAACAAGCACCTTGTAGGTTGTCAGGATGTTCAATATTTCTTTTTATGTATAGATTTAATAAATGGCTATATAGTATGTAAGCAGGGGCATTTCTACATAGGGACTAATAGGGCTTAAGCCCTGGGCTCCCAAGTGTCAAGGGCCCACAAAAATTGAATTATCATCATAAATTTTTAATACTCTTTCATTAACAATGAGCACTTATCATATAGTAAAAAATAGTTAATATTAATAATATAATAATAACGATAATTTATAGCATTATTTATTTTATTGTAATCAATGTAATGTAATTGGTCAGTAATTAATCAGTGTAAATATTTCTTTATTTCTTATGTTTTTTTTATATAAGATATAAAGTTTGTCATTCAACACCATTTCATAAATAAATATATTTCAACTCTGATTTTGATGTTATTAAAAATGAATTTTTAAGATTCTTAATCTAATAAAAAATGGTGCCCCGTTGGACTTCAATAAGCCATAGGCCCGGAAAATCCGCCCCTGATCCGCCCCTGACCGTAATGTATTCAAAAATTCAAAATCTCGTTATTCAGTCAGATTATCAGTGGCCGAGTGAATTGAATAAAACCATCAAATGTCGGTAGTTGGTCTCACCAATAAGCTGGTCGCGTAGAATTTCTATGGTTTTTATCGCCTATCAACTCCTAAATAGGGACCCAGTTTCCAATAGAAAGTCTTCCCAGGGGGCTTCTCCTCTTGGCAGNATAGTATATATATATATATATATATACGAGGTTTGTTCAAAAAGTATTGGACTTTTATTATTTCTGCGTAAACCAATGATGCGCGGGAGGCCTCTTCGGTGGAGTTGTGGAAGGGACAGTCATGCACAGCTCTGAATTTTTTCCCGCCTGCAGGAAGCGTCAGTCGTTGGCAGTCAGCCTATGAGTGAGGACATGTAGTGAGCTCTTGTCGGATTCCACTAAGTTGGAAAATGACTGAACAACATGAGCAGCGATATTACATCAAATTTTGCCAAAAACCTTGGCGATACCCAAGCGTAAACCATTCGCAAGATTCAGCAGGCTTTCGGGGACGATCCTCGATGCCAAAAAAAGCGCGGCAGGTCTGCAGCAATATCAAGGTCATGTTGACAGTTTTTTTGATTCTCGTGGGGTGGTGTATTGTGAGTACGCACCACAAGGCCAAACCATCGCAAAGGAGATCCTTCGTTGTCTTTCCGATGCTGTGCGACACAAACGACCGGATTTGTGGTCGGTCAAAACTTCCCAGCTCCATCATGATAACACATTCGCCAATTCTGTGCATCTGATTCAGGCTTTCGTCACCAAACACAACACTCCTGTGGCTCGTCACGCTCTGTACTCTCCCCACATGGCTCCATGTGACTTTTGGCTATTTTTCAAGCTGAAAATGCCGCTAAAAGGAACCCAATTTTAGTCGAGAGAAGACATTGTGCGGAATGCAATGGACCGGCTGATGGCCATTCCAAAAGATGTGTTCCAGCAGTGTTTCCAGCAATGGCAGGAACGCTGGAAGAAGTGTATACACTACCAAGGAGACTACTTTGAAGGGGATTAGGGTTTTGTACCTCAAAATCAATAAATGTATTTTTGACGACCAAAGGTCCGATACTTTTTGAACAGCCCTCGTATATTGCATATGCACCCAGCAGTTCGGACAACTTGTTTCATTATGGGATAACCAGAAATCTAGAGCTGATTGTTTGCTGGACAACTAGCAGACTTTCTTAATTTGTAATCCTAGTATTGAATTATTAAATATTTATAGTTTAAATTATTCAAATATCATGTTAATTGTTTAGGTAGATGCAGCGTTAGGAGCAGAAGAAATGGTTGAATTGCTTACTGAACGTAACTTAACACTTGAAGAAAAAGTGAGAGAATTACAAGAATCAGTTGATGATTTGGTTTGTATTAACTGATTTTTCTTTAAAATAATTATTTAAACATGATTATAGCTTAATTTAATTTTTTAAAATTTTTTGTTGCTTTCATTACTAGGAAAGATTACAAGACATCAATGAACAGTTACAAGAAAGTGCAAGGGAAACAGAATTAGAATTAAGAGAAGAAGTAGATATGGCAAATGTTAAAGTTTCTGAAGTAATTTTTTCTCTTTATTTATTTAACTAACACAGTCATAATTTGTACTGATGTAACAAATATTCGGTTACTATTCGATATTCGGCCTATTTTTAATCACTATTTAATCTATTTTATTCACACACAAATATTTAATCACTATTTGGCCAAATACCGAATACCTAAAAAACAGGAATAAGAAATAACAAAAACACAGTATATTAATCATTTTGGTATTTAGATTTAATGTTGTCGGGTTTGTGTTGTTTGTTTATATTTATTTATAACTTATAACATGCACAAAATAAAAAAGAAAATAATATTAGTCACATGTATTCACAATTTATAATTACAAAGATCAGCACATGTATACACCTATTCGTTCAAGAATCGTCGCACATCTGAGGGTCTGACCCTGCCTATCCTTCTTTTTAAGTGCTCGTCTTTGCTCTTCTCTTTCTCTTTCCTCTGTCGCTCTAGTTCACATATGCCTATGCATACATCATAATACATGCTCACGATACTTTTGATTCGTCATTTTTCCGTCATAAATTTCCCATTTTACAATTACGTGACTCATAGCCTGGTGATAACGGAGAAAAGAGACACATAGGACATCGGAATACGTCACAGTTATGATTTCACAAATTTTAGACAGCTTGGTAGCCCGAATGGCCCCAGGCTTTCGTCCGTGCACACTAAGTGACTTTCATTACAAGCATTTAGCTTTCCAAAGTCTATGACAACAATTGTTTGGCATTGACGGCCGTGAATTTCATGCCAATAAGCTGCCTCGACTTGTTTGATTATGTTATCAACTCAATTTCGTATTTTTCACATTTTCACTTCATGGTCCTTCTCTGTTCTTTTTCTGTTATTTACATGTGTAGGTCATTTCATTGTTATCCCCATATGATATCATCATTTATCACATACTGCCATGACGCTCTTCTCTGTCCACTACAACTGTCAAGAATTAATGCAATGGGCAAAGCATAGTGACAGTGGCCAATAGAGAGCAGGGTCCTCACCATAATGTGGTTTGCATGCCAATTTTCGTACGTGTGTTCATCAAGCCGAATAGTTTGGCCAAATATTCGGCTATTTGGCCATGCTCTTGGCTGAATATTCAGTATTCAGCCTGAGGCCAAATATACTATTCGTTGCAACACTAATAATTTGTTTTTTATATATTATGTTTAATTTTTACATTTAAAATAAGTAACAAATATAACTGTTGAAAAATATTTGTATTTATGCAAAAATAATAGAAAAAAAAAAAGTACATACATGTAACTCTTGGCATTCATAAGGGTTAGATTTATTGGAAATCTTGTAAATGCCAAATAGGAAAACCTGTGTGAAAATTGAGCTAGGCTCCTGTGGGAAGCCAATGTGACTGAGCTAATTCATATTGCTATAACAAGAATGTTTAAACTTTTGTAGATGATTCAATAAGCAAATAATAACTAATGTTTATTTTATTCATTTGTTTAATAATAATAATAACATTAGTGTTAAATTTTAAGATGATTGTCAAGGAGTACAACAGTTTATTCATTTCCTTCAAGACTTTGGCATACAAGAGCCAGGCTGCTTCCAAAGCTTGCATAAACTTTGGATTTCACTCAGGAATAGGTTCTGATTGTTGCAACTCTGCACAAGCTATCAATAGTGCTGTATATTTTTGAAAGCTCATAAGCTGTTTTTGGCACTTTGGTATTTTTCTTTTCATTTTCCTTTTTGCTGTCATATAAATATTTTATAACTATCATGTTCCCCACCTCATTTGTGTTCTACAGCTGTATGCATGCAGACTACATTTTCTGTCTGCATTCCTCAAATCCCTCACCAACTATCTGCCTTGCCAACCTTTAAAATAATTCCAAAAAGTTCCTATGACAACGCTTTTTATGAGAAAGTAGAGATTGAAGTTAACAGATTCATTAGATCATTACTTTCTATTGGATAATACGTGGTAGAACATCATGTCATCACTATGAAAAGATTTTTTTAAAATTTGTTATAGAAGTGGCACAATGTGGTTCTCTTTTTTAAATTTTAAATTCAATTAAGTAAGTTGAAAATATGCAATTTGCCAAAATATTTAAAAATACATCTTAAGGAAAATTCCATCGTCAAGTACAAACTAAATGAGGTCACTGAAGTTGCTGCAAGTTAAATATGATCACTGATCTGAAATTGATAAAATGCTTATTCTGTAGTTAATATTTTTGTAGAGTAACTAGCCTACATTTTCTGTCAGAACATAAAAAGAATATAACCAAAATTCATCTGGATTGGACAAAAATTGCAGGAGTTATAAGGAATTCATGTGCATGTGATGGCTTTTATATTATTAATATCAGATTATTATTATTGTATGGAACTATGTATTTACTGTATATATTCCATTTACTTAATTATGACATAAACTTTGGCATGTGTGTTTTGAAAACTGACCCTCATATAATAACGTTCTATTTTATTCACAAATATAAATGAATAAGTGTTTGCATCTTTGTCTTTTGCATCTGCCTGACATGTAGACAACAAGAAGACACCTTCCCAAGTTTTATCATGTCAAGATGAAAATTTGATATGACAAAAAGTAAAATAATTTTATAGCTTTTTTAAATAATGTCAAAAATTGTCAAATATTATATTTAGTAACCTATAATCTAGACTATTGAAGCCAGAAGGGTTTTTTATCATAAATGAATAAGTGTTTGCATCTTTGTCTTTTGCATCTGCCTGACATGTAGACAACAAGAAGACACCTTCCCAAGTTTTATCATGTCAAGATGAAAATTTGATATGACAAAAAGTAAAATAATTTTATAGCTTTTTTAAATAATGTCAAAAATTGTCAAAGATTATATTTAGTAACCTATAATCTAGACTATTGAAGCCAGAAGGGTTTTTTAACACACAATCCATGGATTATAGATATGAAATTATAGTGTATGATAGTATTCAGATCTTACTTTATTTTATTTATTAGTTATTTTGAATACATTAAAACTCATGTTAATTTTAATGCAAATTAATTTATTAATCAAAATGAATAAATAATACAAGTTATTAATGTAAATAAATACATATGTATATTAATATATATTCACTCTTCTTGTTATCTATGTATAGTTAAAACAAATTTATTCACTTACAAAATATAGTAAAAAAAATAATATAAATGATTATGATAAAATTGGTTCTCATTCTGGTTGTAACTTTTCTTGACCTGTTAAATTTGAAATTTTTCATATAAAGAAACAGGTATTTAAAAATTAGACATTTATGTTTTGAAATGAATAAAAAAGAATTTTTATTTGTAAAATTATTTATTGTTTGAATTTTAAAATTAATTTAATGTACAGCGTTATTAAGTATTAAATCTTATTTTTTCTTTATGTTCAAAAGATAAATGCTCTGCAAACTAATAATATACATTATTATTTTTGTTATTACTATTGTTGTTGTTATGTTGTGAATGTGATGTTCAGCTAATATCAGTGCCAAGTCAGACTGAAGTCAAAGCATAGCTACCCAAAGTGTAACATTAAGCTGTGTAATTGATATATGTGTCAACATCTAGAAATTTTCTAACAATATAACTTGTTCAATATAGCAGTATTATTATTATTATTATTATTATTTCAGTTTCAACGTAAATTGGATGCAATGCAAGAAACATTGACTGATTATGAGCAGACAATACAGAAATTTAGAGATGTAACCGAACATTTACGAGAATCTAATCAAGAATTAAGAAATCAAATTCAAAAAGAATCTGACCGTGTTTCAAAAATCAATCCTGCAGAAAACTTTGATTACAAGATCAAATTTGCTGAAACTAAAGCTTTTGCAAGGGTATAAAAATTAAATTTTTCTAATTAACTTAAACTTTTAACATAAATTTAAATGTACATTAATAATTGAGCATTTAAAATCTTTTGAATTGTAGGCAATAGAAATGGAAATGAGAAGAATTGAAATACATCAAGCTAATCTACATATCAATTATCTTTGCTCATTTATGCCTGATAGTTTTTTAGCAAGAGGAGGTAAAAAATTATTTTTAATTTTTCATATAAAAATATTTTGTTTTTATTATAAAAATGTCATTACCAATCATTAGTTTAAACTTTTTAAATTGATTTTTATATATAAATGATTTTATTTATCAAATATAATTTTTATTTTGAGCATCTTTTTCCATATAATAGATAGTAAACATTTCCCTAATTTTTATTAAAATAATAAAACTTTAATTTCTCTAATAGATGAAAAAGCTGGACATAAACTGATAAAACTTTGCATACATGTTTTTTATGTGAAATGATAACTGTTTTAACTCTGTTCTGATTAAATAACAAAATTTGTTTCAATTCACATTTATATATTTGAATGTAGTATGGGTAGTGATTGTAAATTCAATCAAATGACATGAAAATTTTTGTGAAAGTTTACAAAACTTGACATTATCTTTACAAATGAATAAAGTAAACAACTACTTATCTCAGGAAGCTAACAGTTACTATTAAACAAAGGAAATGTTTTTGGTCAAATATCTAATCATCCTCAGCTTAGATCATTTAACAGTGTAAAAGAATTTTTGTATTGGAACAAAATTCAAATTAAATATTTAGGACAATATATATTTCTATTACTGCTTCTTATGGAAGCAAATCCTGTTAACCTTAATTTGAAATGTTTTTGACCCTCTTTATGTTAGATTTGGCCAATAGCAATTGTAAATTTCTTGAAAAGTTGATATTAAACTTGAAGAGAATAAAGATATTTTTTAAAAAGAATTAATGTTTTTAAGTTTAAAAGGTATGAGCATATTTTCAAATAGAAAACTAACATTTGAAGGAAATGTATTGCTAAGATGTGCAAAGATGAAATAAAAAGTATGTGAAAAAAGGAAGTAATAATGAATGAATCAAATGTTAAAGCTATAATAGCTTGTTAGCTAAATGAGTAAAGCTAAATGAGATAAATATATAACAATTCCACATAACTGATGAAACAAAAAATTAAAATTAATAAAATATTTAATAAATATTTTTGCTTGTGTCACTCAAACTTTGTCAGAAAAGCTTTGTTTCAAAAAAATATATATAATGAAATTATGTTTTTCTTTTCTAAACATTCTCATAAAAAATAATTTAACTTTTGAGTCATTTTAGTTTTAGGTCTATTTAAGATATTAATTTATAACTTGCAGTTGATTAACTTTAAATTATTTTTATTTTATTTTATTTTAATAAACATTTTTGTTTGTTTTTAAATGAAATTATTTAACAGATCAACTTTTATATTTATCAGGTGATCATGATGCTACATTAGTTTTGCTTTTAGTTCCTCGGATAGTAAGCAAAGCAGAAATACTAAGTTCACAAGTGAAAGATAAGGTATTTCTCATTTTATATGCATTTTTATTTCATTTTAAAACATTCAGCAAACTGATTACTATTCCAGTTTCAATTGACAGAAGAAATTAAGCCCGATATTGTTTTAAAATCACATAAGTTGGATCAGTTTACTTTTGCTTGTCGCCTTCTTGTTCACTTATATACTTTACAAAGCTTTTTGCATCAGTATATCAGGTGAAATTTTAATTGTATTATTAATATTATTCAAAGGAAAAAAAATTATATGTATATACTTAATAATAATTTTCAATTTTAATAAAAATTAATTGTAGTATTTATGGTTAATTAAAATATAAATTGTAATGTTTTTTACAATAGATGATATAATTGATAGAAATTAATCATTATATACACTACTTGAAGAGAGTTTGTGCACACATTAAATTATAGTATAAGAAAGATGAAGCAAGTAGGACATTAGCCTGGATACAGTGATGAGTGCAAAATTTTCAATGATAAAAATAAATTTCATGTTCTAAAATTTCTATTTTTAGAACATGAATTTGTTGTTATTTTTAAATGAAATGATATTTTAATAACTATAATGTAAAATAAATGAAAATAACATTGCTTTTGAAAAATTGCATTTAAATTTTTCTAAATAAGATGATTCTGAAAAAAATTGTGTGCACACTTCTTCAAATAGTGTATATGATGATTAATTTCTATCAGTTATAACATTAATTTTAGTTTAAAATTAAAAAAAAAATTATATAATTGTTTCTTTTGGGTTTCTAGTGCATTAAATACATGCAGTATGGAACTTTTTATGAAAATAGGTACTCTATATCCAGAAATGGCAGTTCAAGAAAAGGCTCTTGATTTTTATATTGATTCTTTAAAAAGAGATCAGGTATGAATTGAATAAAGTTAATGGTTGTAAACTTTTAAAACTGAAGTAGTTGAATTTTATACTGTATATTTATTTGTAGTTTGTACATCCAATATTTTTTTCTTTTTGTACAATTTTGATTTAACTGAAATTTTTTTCAGACCATCTTATCTTTTTACACTATTTACTTTGATTTAAAATGTTTCAATAAATTTGTCTTTTAAAAATCTCTAATTTTGATTTTAAGAAAAACTATTTATGTTTTCTAGAAAATTGCTTTTTAAAAACAAAGTCTTAAGGCCACTGCAAACTAGGCAATGCTGTTGATTTCGACCTGACATCAGAGAGAATTTTTATGGTCTCTTAACTGTTTTGCTTTGATGATCAGGCAAATTTGTCACTTGTGATATCACTCATGATGTAGTTCTACAGAACCAATGAACATTTTGTCTACCCCTCTATGAACTATTGCTCATAGAGCAATGCATTTATTTTGTAAAATGATGATGTACAAGTATGATTATGACTTTATTTGTTGTCTATTTGTCATAAATTTAATAAATAAATGAAAACGAAATTGGGGACCCAATAGTTTTATAAATTTCAATAAAGTCAATTAAATAATTTATATTCTTCTATGAAAGTTTATCAAACAGATCTGTTTTGTAATCCCAGCATAGAAAAGACATGGCAGAAACGTGAAGTACAAATGCACACCTTTTTTGTGGCTTATGGCACATGCTCTTTTCTTGCAAACTTTCAAGTGTGCATGAGCATCATTGATTGCCACCCAAAAAAATCAAACTTATATCAAATTTAGTTTAATTCACTCACAAAAGCTATCTTTCAGTTTATAAAATTCATTTTTTTTTTGAAAAGTTATGTTCTCTGGACATTGACCCCTTTTAAATTGACTGCTTCAATTCTTTTAAATGATATTATAACAATATATTAACAATGCATTCTTCCAGCTTCAAAACTAATAATTCTGGCTTCCATCTTTCCTGTGTCAAAGCTAGTATTATTTTAAATTTTTCTTGTAAAAAAAAAAACTATATAAAACACAGTTGAATAACTTTTTACATATAGTAAAATGTGATAATTGTTTTTATTAAGTAACATCACAAATTGAATTTTATGCAATATAAGATTTTACATTTTAATATATAATAAAATCTAAATTTTTTTATATTGCTATATTGTAAATTTAATTGATATTAAAACAGAAAATAAAAGTGTTTTACAAATTATTTTGTTAGTTGGATGAAAATGTACAGCTTGAAACTCTACATAAAGCTGTTTTATATTTTCAAGTTAGTATGTCCCTAGTTTATTTTAATAATGCTTTTTTTGGATTACTTTAATTACAATCAAAATATTTTATAAAGAGCCTGTACAGTGTTCACCTTGCTAATGAAAAGATTGATTGTATGTCTTTGATGTCTGACTTCATGCAATTATTTGGTGCAGCTTGTGATGGAATTGGTGCTAATGTGGCAGCTGTTTTAGTCCTTTTAAAAGTAAGTATGCAAGTTTAAAATTTATTAAAATATTGTTTTCAGTTTGTAATGTATATTTTTTGTTATTGAAGCCCAATGAAGAAAATACAGAAATAGGAAATTTGTTAAAAGAACTATCTTCGTGTATAACAGAAATTCGAGCATTAGTGAAAAAGGTACTTTTATATAATATTTAAATTAAAATTTATATAAATATTTAAACATTTTAATAAGTATTGCATAGAAACTTATTTATTTTAAAACAGGTATTTCACATTAATAAATATTTTCAGCAATTATTTTTCGTAATAGNATTTAAACATTTTAATAAGTATTGCATAGAAACTAATTTTTTTTGAAACAGGTATTTCACATTAATAAATATTTTCAGCAATTATTTTTAGTAATAGTAACATTCTATTACTTTTGAAATATTTCTACTGCTAATTCATTTTTTGTTTTGTATGTTATAAAAAGTGTTCTTTATTCAAACTTCTGTCGATTTAAGTCTTTAAATTGACAGAATTGTTCATTACTTCTTTAACCCACTATTGACCAAGGGATAAAACTACTGAACATTGGTTTGTGTTTGACCAGTGGGCTGGATGCATAGTTTTCTGAATTTTTTCATGTTTACTAGTTATTTGTTTTTCATGTCAAACCTAAATCAAGCCAATTTCCCATGGAAAGTCTTATCAGGAAGGATGCTGCTCAGGAGTCTGGAGTTTACCCTTGTGTTGCATTGTTTATCACCCCAATCCATTATTTCTATTTTCCAAAAAGAGAAAAGCAGTCTAGTTGTAAATGAGATATAAAAATATTCTATGATTTACAAGCTATAATCAATATACAAAAATGTTAAAACGATGGAAAATGTAATTTATTTCTCTATCAATGAGAATAATTTTATTCTGTGATTTCATTAAGATTTAAAAAATGTTAATAATTAGCAAGTAAACAAAAATACTGAATAGGAAAAAAATTTTTATGTGATTGAAAACTTTTCTTATGAAATTGCATGTTATATAATACAGTAATACCCGAACTTACACGATAGGTGGGACCGAGCGATAACCACGTAAGTCGAATTCGCGTAAGTTGGGGTATAGTTTCGCATATAAATACATACAAATAATTTTTAATTGGGGCCAGAGACTAAAGAAAACAATAATTTAGAAAAAAATGTTTAATAAAATCTTAGATAATACATATGTATAACAAATTATATTATTACACAATTTTCCACATTTACTTGATTATCACACAATAATTTTAACATCGTTTCCATCTCAGGGATAATACCGTGACGTTTACGAATGATGCTTGAATTTAAAGATTGAGCATTTTTTACAGCTTCGAGAATTTTTTCTTTACCTTTTATAGTTGTTCTGACCGTCGATTCCAATAGATCAAACTTCTTTGCCAATTCACAAATTTTCATTTTTGTATCGAAGTCTTTAATAATGTTAACTTTATCTTTGGAATGTAAAGTTTTTCTTTTCTTGTTTGATGCAGA
The DNA here is from genome assembly GCF_000671375.1 of Centruroides sculpturatus. Lineage (NCBI taxonomy): Eukaryota > Metazoa > Arthropoda > Arachnida > Scorpiones > Buthidae > Centruroides > Centruroides sculpturatus. Next base: position 64,073 of record NW_019386044.1, read on the forward strand.
AGAATCAGTTCTACTTCGTTCAGATGACATAATAGAGTCTCTCGAGTCTCTGCAGATATAACAAACACAGAAATAAATAACACAAAACAAATTGTAGTTATATGTCGATTCTGCGCAACATGTCCGAACATTTAAGCCGAACAATAGTGTGGGGGGAGTGAATAATCAAGAGCTGCGTGGTGCTCGAACAAAAGACGAATCGACGAGATTTGAAATTCGCGTAACTCTGGGTTCGCATAAGTCAAGGTATTACTGTATAATAAATTTTTATTATCTGAAGAATGTATTGGAAAAAAAAGAGAGAAATGAAAACCAATCAGAAAATATATTCATCAAGTACAATTTAGAGCCTAATTCATAAATATTTTTAATGTAAAGAAGGTTGATATGTAAAAACTATTAATCTGAGAGTATAAAGATATTTCTGTGAGAATTTATGATTCACTGGAGTTTTGAAATTTTGATTTATTTTGGACAATAACTTTTTAAAATTTATTTTTATTACTAGTACAAAAGTAAAGCTTTAGAAAAATAAAATTATAAATTTAGCTTATTTTAAGACCTATTAATCAAGTAAAATTGAAATTTTTGTACTTCTATTAACTTAAATCATTGTAATAAATTTATAATTATTATAAAATAATTAAATTATTTTAATGAAAAAATAATTTTAAGATGAAGATTAAAAAAGTTCTTTGCTATAGTCAATAACATTAGTTATAATGTGTTATTGTAATAAATAATACAATAGTAATAAAGAAATAGTTCCAAATTTAAATGAACTTATAAGTAATTGAATTTAGAAAAAAAAAAAATGAAATTATTCTCAAATACCTCATGCATATTATTAACTAATAAAGTGTACATTTTTATATTCCAGATAAGACGACGTATACCACAAGAGAAAGGTTCAACAATTTCCTTTGGACAAGAAGTAATAAAAAATTATTATTTAAAATTTAGTTTTTACTTAAAAATTAACTTTAATATTCTAATTTTTTCCTTGCTTAACTTCATTTGTGAAATTTCTACAAATTTAATTGCCAAAATACTATTTCTTCATTTTTATTAAATAAGTTATATGTAGCAGTTTTCTGTTTTAAATATCTTAAGTAATACTTCTTTAATTGATAACAAAAACATGATTATCATAAATATTGTTAATATTAGTTTTTGAGTAATATCTTCAAGCTCTAGAGAAATTTGCAACTTTGCAATAGCAATGCTGCATATCTTGCTATTGCAAGGCATATAGTTTATAACATATCTGTCATTAAACTGGAGTCTTGTATTATTATATTATTAAATATCAATGGAGTCATGTATACTTGAGGCATCTATTGGATCTATATTCCCTTCACCTGTTCATTCACACTAAGGTGAGGAGGCTCCTTTATAGGAGCAAGTGTAATGGTTAACTTATTTTCTCTTTTAATTATTTGTCTTTGCTGAGGGACACATTAATGGAAGACATCTTTTTGATGAACTCTGACAAATGTTATCTCTCTTTTCTTAGTTGCCTTGATTGATATATGGGTAGGATGATGACCTTTCATCTAAAGGATTTAGTCTGGTTTACAGACTAACACAAATGCCAGTCTTGTCCCATTATTAGTTTTGGGAGACATTCAGAAGGGGTTTCTTGTCCCATTGGGAAAATTTCCAACTGTTTCAAGCTATACTGCTAGATAATATTTTGTATGTTTGCATTATTTTACATAAATACTCTTTTAATAAGGCTATCTATATTGTTTCTGACAATCAGGCTGCCTTGAAGGCAATTGAGTTTTATCAATTCATTTCAGCACTTGTTAGGGAATGCTTTAAGCATTTCACTGAACTGACTCACTGCAACAATTTTTTCAAGGAGAATTGCTTGCAATGTAAGTGCTAATCTACTGGTCAAATAGAAAGCATTTTATTAGATCTGAACCAATTTTAGCTATTTTTTCCAGAACTTTATAACTTTCAAAGACTGGTATATTTTCGGTCATTTAAAGCAGTGCGGATAACTTTTGGTTTAAAAGCAGAATAAAGCATTTTTGCTTATCTTACTCTCTATGCAAATTATGGATTTTATAGCTTTTGGTAAGAATCATGTTTGCTTCTTGGTCTGCATTATGACTAGTTTTGATCAATTTCACAAGCATTTTTGTCAAATGAAATGTTCTTAGTTTTGTCACTTCTGCAGCTCTGCTAAGGCACATCATCTGCATCTCATTTATGGTGTAGACTTTTGCTTAGACAGACTTCATCAGGGTTCTTCCTTTTTAAGATTTGGTGCTGTTTCTCTTTTCTTTAAATGTATACCCTTTCTCTCTCTCAAGAAGTCATATTTCTGAAGTAATTTCTTATGGGATGCACAATGGATCTTTTAAGTTGAAGTGCTCTGGCTTAGTACTTGTACAAAATACAATTTCTAGGGCTTTATTTAGAATAGATGGAAAAAATGATATATAGCAGAATCTTGATTATGTAACTAAAAGTTTATTTTTGTAGTTTTGTTTCATCTTTGTTAGCACACTTAGAATGTGCACATCTCTTTGTTATTATTAAGAACTTTGATATATAAATAAAATGTATTAAGTATTTTATTATAATTTTAACATATAAACTATTTAAATAATTTATAAGCTTTATTATTAAACATGCTATATCTTCAAGAATTGTTCTGTCAGTGTAAATTTTTGATGTGGATATTGTTCATTTAGAATTCATAAATTAATGTAATATGAAAAATTGTATGATACATAAAACTTCCAAATTCCTTTAAAGATCTACACAAATTATTTTACAAATATACCAGTAACATTAGAATGGAATTCAAAAGATATGTAGATTTATGTAAGCAACTCTTGAATAATTCAATAAAATATAATCTACATAATTAATAGAACTATTTAGTAATCTGTGTAGTTAACAATAATGTAAAATCTTATTTGCTTCTATATACATATCACAATTCACATAGATTAGCAAGAAATAATGAATTAATAAATGTATTAATAAAATTAATGTTTTTATAAGTTGTAAAAATTTTGATGAAGTGCATTAAATAGTTTTCATTATTCAAGTTTATCATATTGATATATATCATTAATCACTAGGAAAAAGAGATAAATGTAACCAAAATAAATAATGAAAAGTTTTTCTATTTATATAGAATGCTGTTATAATTCTAAAAACAATTAAGTATAAAATGAAAAAATTTACTTCCTTAAAAAACTTTATGTACATTGTTGCTTAGTTTATGCATTGTTGCAATAGTTTTAAGGAATGAGAAATATATCTTTCATTTCTCTCCATTTTTAAAGCATTCAAATTTAAGAAGCTTAAAAGTTTTAGGGTATTGTTAATAATTTTCTTGTTAACTAATGTTAGTAAACAGTAACATAAATAAAAGATGATAAAACATTTTTAAAAGGATGATTTTAAGATACAAACTCTGTTAACTTGTGAATTCAAGTTAGTCATTATTTTAAAAGTTTATTTTAACTTTTCAGGTTCAAAACCAATTGGTTATATGCCGTGAGCATATGGATAGAGTTCTTTCAGCCACTTATTTTATATATCAGTCTTCAGTACAACAAGTTGTTATGGTACCAGAAACTTCTAATATTACAAATGAAAAATTAAAAGAACTTGCACATAAAGCAACTGATGAAGTATATGGCAATGAAGATAATGGTCCTGGTTGCTTGAAGTAAATGTTATAACTTTATATTAATATTATAAAAAATTATATTAATTTTACAATTAAAATGTTATTTTTAAAATATTAAGGCAATCTCTAAATTTCGTATTGGAATCTTTGACCAAAATATCAGTATCCCTTCAAGATGGAGAATTTGATCAGGAAATTTCAAATGAAATGAAGGTAATTGTTACTTTATTTCTTTTACATATTCATTTATCTCTCAGATTTATTATTCTGCAAAAAAACATACATTGAAACATAAATTGTGTATGATGATAATTTAACAGAAATATTATAGAATATGAAACCTAGGAATTTAAGTACAGGTAACCCCCGTATAACACGGTAGTTACGTTTCAAAATATTGCCGTGTTATGCGAATCCATGTTATACGAAACAAAGAACTAGTATGAAAAGGAGGGTTAAGTTCCAAAAATTAAAAAGCATGCTATTATATTTTCATAATTAAGATAAATATTTTTATTAAAATTTTCTTAAGTGACACATATTAATATAAATTAAACAATGTTTTCTTCGTCATCACTAAAAGCACTATTAACCGAGAGCATTTTCATTTTGGCAAGTTATCGTTATCCTCTGAGCATTTTTCTGCATTATCTTCAGATCCATGCTTTACCTTTTGCAAAAAGTATGTAATTTTAGATTGCTTGCTTTAAAAGATCTTTATAATTTTCCTTATATGGTGATAAGCACTTATGAGGAATAAAGAAAGTATGGAATAAGGGAAAAACATCTGGCAACACCAAAATCAGAAGCGTCAAGATATGGCAACACTGAAACAAGTTTCGAGAAGGACCATGTGTATCGACAGAAGCACGAGAAAAGAAAATTTACATACTTATGTACTAATAGTTCACGAAAATAATAATTTTTGTGAACTATTAGTACTTATGTAAAAATTTATTACATTTCATGTTGTACGAGAGTTTTACCCAATTTTCGAACTGTGTCAGAGTGAATCCGTGCTATAACAGTACCGTGTTATACAGGGATGGTACCAATTCTCAAACCGTGTTAGAGTGAATCTGTGCTATAGAAGTGCCATGTTATACGGGGATTACCTGTATTTAGAATTAATGTAAGATAATCCTAATTGGGACAATAACATCTTTAGTAATTTATTATCTTTGAAACTTAAATTTAATTCTGAAACTAAAAAATTTTCATTATGTGTATAACATGGGTATATGGGTATTGGAATTGCATCAAATTTGACCCTCCAGATTTTTTGCAAATCTTGACATTTTGAGACTCCTGAACCCAAAAAGTAAAGAAAAAGGGAAAAATTTCATGGATGTATACATATGAGTTGATGTCCATTTCATTAATATCTCATGAAGGGGTAAAGATTAAGAGAGAAAATTTGGTATGGTAACTTGTATATAAGGGGCGTTGATGTTATTAAATTTTGACGGTTAATGGTTGAGGAGTTGTGGAGATGGAGGGTCATGTCATACCTTGAGTAGTGTCAGATTTAATGAAAATTTTATTTGTAACTGAAATTTACAATTTTTTAAAAAGTTATCTCTATCCTCAAAATTAAGAACGTCTTGTAACAGATGGGACCACACAGTTTTAACTTTATGCTAATATTCGTAGTGTTTTTTAAACAGGAAAACATCTATCAAATCATTGCTGGATTTTTTTAATAATTTTGTTTGACTTTTATCATTGTGTGCATAATAAATGAACATTTTTGGGTTTAATTCAATTAAGTTATCAAGATGAGCAGCTTTTAGCCAATCTATAGCCATTAATTTTTTTTAGTAATACATTTGTAAAGGCTAATTTTTCATAGAAAGATACATTTTTCATTTTTTATTTTGGCATTATTAATGCTGTACTATTAATTAAAATATCAAATCCACCAAAAGGAGCATAAAAGCCAAACTGATTGATAAGTAAAAAGAAGTTTTATTATTTAAAATAAAATGCTAATTCATCGTATGTGGAAGCAAAAAGATTGAGTTGATGTATGGCACACTTTAGACATATAATTGAGATTGTGTCTAAAGTAAAATCTAATAAGATAAACAAACTTTGTTTCTATTAACATTGTTATAATTTTATTTTATGGATAAAATTTACGATTTTAAGAAAAATTATGTATATTAAAATTGTATTAAAGTATGTAAAATATATTGTTATTTATATAGTTTAGACATAAAACTCTCTATTTTTATGCAAGGATTAAATTATTCCATTCATTTACTTTCTTAACAATATAATTAATTTATTTTAAAGTACAATAATGAAAATTTTTCAATATGAATTTTATTTCATGATTAAGGAGCAATATTTTGATGATGTGATTTGAAAGAGAATTTGTTCTTATTTAGACATCATCTATTGTTAATTAACATCACTGCAAGTTAGTTCTACATGTAATGGATAAAATTGAGAAATCACATTTACATTATTCTAGCTCCTTCCTGATGTACTAACTTGATCCTAATTTTTATATTTAAAAATTAATAATTAAGCACATAAAGCATATTACTTTAAGGATTGCATTTCAGAACTATTAATTTTGGGAAGACAAAATTTTTTTCTGTGTATAAAATTTTTAAATATTATATTATTAGGCTATACCTCCTGTTTATCTAAGAGCTCAAGCTGTAAAAGGAGAAACCAAAGATATAGAAAACTTGAAATTTAAATTAGATGCAAGAGAAGGGGATATAATAGAATTAAAAAAGGCTTTAAAAATAAAGGTACAACAAATTTTATGATTTTATCATTACTGAAATTTTTATTGATAGCTATGTATTACTTAATATTTTATAAATTAATTTTTTAGAGTGAAGAATTAAGTGAAATGCATGTGAGAAAAGAAATGGCAGAAAAGAAATTGGAATTGTCTACCAAAGATAGTGATGAACAAGTTGAAAGAATACAAAGACAACTAGATGAAACAAAAATGCTGCTAAAGAAAAAGGAAAAGTTAGTTTCACTAATTTTATGAACAAATTACAAAGTTTTTAAACAAATAACAGCAATGAATAATAATTTTAAAAATTCACTTAATATTAATTCTATTTACTGAATGATAATTTGAAACTGAATAGCAAATTTCAGTTGAAATATTACACAGATCCAGATACAATAAATAAGCAAAAAGAATGCAAGAAATTAAGATTAATCAATCAGCAAGTTTTAAAGTGTAATGATAATATCTATTTTGTTTTATGGCATATAAGACATAACTCCATTTCAGCACAAAATATTTATGAAAAGGTATTTAATGTATTTAAACTCCCCTATATCTTTGGCACAGGATCGTTTAAATAAATTAATTGTTAAGTATAATTTTTTTAAACTGTATTATGGATAGTTAAATAATAATATTATTACTCAAGTGTTGAGTTAAGTAGAGATTGCTTGTGTCTGAAGACTGTTTGGGAAATTCATTAGCCTATGAGAGATTGCAACTTCACATGTAATATACAGGACAATTTTTTTTAAGTTGTGTCTTATATGTTGTAAGATAGGATAAGTGGATATTATAATTGATTTTATTTTCTTTGAATTAGTCAGATTTGAATTCTTGGTTTTGTAAGTTTGAATATTTGATGATTAATTTTAATGTAATAGTTAAAAATTAACATACATTCAAATATAATATATATTGAATATACAGTAACTATCATTTTATTAAAAGCATCTTCAGAGAAAGATATGCTATAAGTATAGTTTTTTTTTCTTTATTTAAATATTAGTGTTTGTATTCAGATGTGTTAAGGCAGTATACTTAAAACTGAAATTTTATGTCAGCACTTTCAACTGCATTTTGATTGCTTCAAAGTTATAAAATTTAGGTCATGTAGAAATTGTTTAAATTTTCCAGTTTTGATGTAATTCATAAAGTGAAAGTTAAATTATTTGTTTTATAAAATTTTCTCTACATAAAATACAAATTTAGGATGATTCAAAAAGAACTATGACTTTGAAAGCGCATAGAACTTTAATCAGACTTTCAGAATATATTGCAGAGTTAATTTATAGGAAGTACATGAAGTTTGTATCATGCCATAATATTGGATTCTGTCATTGTAAGACCTGCATTTTAAAATGGCTGCTTTCACTGATTTGAGGTTCACTTGTTATGTGTTTTGGTTCAAGGAAATAATTTATGATAATTGTTCAATGAAATTTTTGCAATCAATATTGTAGGGATCTTCCAAATAGATGTACAATATATTCTTGGCACCAAAATTTTATTGAGGCTAGCTGTTCTCTTTGCCATGATGTATCTCCTAGTCACCAACATGTTTTTGAATCTGTTGTGAAACAAGTGAGTTCACGCTTCATTTATCATCATAACAGTTTAATGTAACATACATCTTGAAAAACTGACATTTTACAACCAACTATTTTGGCAAGTTTTACAAAAATATTTGCACTTAAAATCATACACATTTGCAATGTTACAAAAAAATTACTGTTATGGATAAGATAGCTTGTCAGGGATTCTGTGTAGAAATTTTATCAGATTGAGGAAGAGAAGACATTTCTGGAGAATATTTTATTTAGTGATGAATCATTATTTCATCTCAATGGTAAAAGAAACACCCACAACTGAAGGATTTCAGCTTTTAAAACCCACAAGCAACTGTAAAACATTTATGACAGTTCAAAAGTTAGTGTGTTTATGATCTTAGCAAAGGTATAGCCTTTCTTTTTTCATGTGGGAATCACTAATGGTATCATGTATCCGGATATGATGGAAAACTTTCTCATTTCACAGTTAAACAATGATGACACAGAGGATGGATGCACTTTCAGCAAGACAGTGCATTCCTCACCATATAGCTGTTAAGGATTTCCTGAATGAATGTTTTTCAGATCAGTTGATTGGTTGAGTAGGGCCAATAACATGTGCTACCTTGTCCCTCAGATTTCACATCTTGCTGTTTTTTCTGGGGCTTCTTTAAATATTGTTTATAAATTCTTGCCTGTAAATCTCACTGAACTCAGAACTTACCAGTTTGGTAACTGTGATGATGATTCAACAGATATGCTGCTTTGAGTTTGGCAAGATATTGAATTCAGATTGGATGTCTGCATTATCACCAATGGTGCTCATATCAAATCAGAATGACTATTGATATTTGAGGTAAAACTTGATGTGTTTAGCTTTAAATTAATGCCTCAATAGATTCTGTAAGGTTTTAGATTAAAATTTTATGCTTTCAAAGTTGCAAGTTCATTTTGAATTCATTTTTATTTTTAACTCTTGTCTTACTAGCCTGTGGGCACTAAGAGGGCCTTTTTTTTAGCAAACCCATTATGGGTTAGACCAGGCCCACAATGGGGCGGCCAGGTGGTGAGGGACGGGGCCCAACATATTCAGACAGACCACCACCTGAAAAATTCCTGACAATTTATCAATCCGTCCAGATTCGATCCTGGGTCCCCCAGAGCGGTAGGCTTCCACCTTGACTGCTCCATCCAGCTGTCATTCATTTTGAATTGTCCTTTATTAGAGTTAAAAATATAAGTTTATTTTTTTTTTGCTTTTCATAATATAAAATACTCATGATGGACAATTTCTAGTCTCAAAAAACATTTTATTTGTGTATTTTTAAAAACAATAACCAAATACCTCAAATATTTATTTAATTGAATACCATTCTTACACAATGTGCATAATATTTTTTGTTACCAAGCAGTGTAATTAACTATAAATAGAATAAATCTAAAAATTGATTTTTAAATTACTTTTCTCAATATTGAAAATTTAATAAATTTTGGTCATGATAATTAAGGTTATTAATGCCAGAAAAAGCATATTTTGGAAAATATGTTGCAATTATTTATATTCATATTTTACAAAATATAATTAAAAATACAAAATTTTAGCTTTGTGATGTTCAAAAACATTTAAGAACATCATTTTTCAAAGTATGAATACTGAAAACAATATCAAGGTATACATTTCAAAAACCATTCTACTGTATTCCAAATTCACTTAATCTACTTTTACTTTTTTGTACTACTAATTTTTTCTAATGATATTAGTAGTATTAGAAAACAACTATGGATTTTATTCAGAGTATAAAATTTTTAAGTTTTTCATAAAAATTATACATTGTATTATATTACTTTTTATTGCGTTAATATGCAATCTTCAATATACATAACTAAAAATAATAAAAATTTAATCTTAAAGATGCTAATAGCATTCAAATGTAGAATAAACGAGATCTAAGATAATAAAAACTGATTATTAGTTTCTTGATTGAGATTATTCAAATTATTCAGTTATCTTTAATGTTCAGTATTATATCTTAAAGTGTTAAATGTTTAATTCTTCTGTTAACCATTTCTAAATTTTCAGAGAATTTGAGGAAACATTAGATCATTTGCAAGCAGATATTGATGCTTTAGAAACTGAAAGAGGAGAGCTCAAAGATAAATTAAAATCTGCATCCAAAAAAGCTTTGATAGAAGGATTATCAAAACCAACACCTTTTGCAAGTCTTGGTAAGACTTACTGTAATTTTATATGAACTTTTTACAAATCATAAATAATGGTCAGCATAGTTTTACATGTTTTTAATACAAAGGCTTAATTAAATTAATTTTAATTTAAAATAAGTTTAAATTATTATTTAGTACAGTCACCATCAAGCCCAACTCTTCCTGGCACACCATCATCACCAGTTATTAAAGATTCTCCATTACTGTTACAACAAATCCAGGATTTGAAACTTGCATTAAAGCATGTTAAAAATGAAAATATTCGACTGAAGTCACAATATATTATGGTAAAAGAATATTTTAAAATATATTGATTAATAACGATCCACGAAAAAACCTTTTTTACGAGGGTTATTTTCAACTGCATCACCTACAAGGACGGGGAAACACTTGCACAGGCGTGGAAGTATTTATTCGAGGAGTTCGAGCAATGGCAGTCGGAGGGGTGAAACCCGACACGCACGTTTATTTATTTACATCGTTGGCAACATCGTTACAACGGTCGGGTCGACAGTCACCACCTGAAGCAGACCTCAGTGGAGGTCGAAAGTATTTGTGGAACTTAATAGTGAAAATAACCCTCGTAAAAAAGGTTTTTTCGTGGATCGTTATTATTTAACGAGGTGTTAAATTGTTGGAAGTAGTTATATATTGATTGTAAATATATTTTTAGAAATAGTCTTTTTCAAATAATATATCTATTTGCTATTATTTTAGGATCAGTTATCAAAGCTTCCACCTTTGAAGATGCCTTCAAAGCAAACTGGAATTGCTAATCAAACTGGGTTTACAAATATGATGGATTTAGAAAACAGTACAGATAAAAAATTAGCCCATCTTGCTAAGAGATCTTCTAATTTATTGAAAGTTAGTCATTAAAATTTTTATGAATATTTGCAAAATACAATGCATTTTTATTTCATTATTTCAGGTTTTTCTTACATTCATGATAAAATTTCTTTCTTAAAGAATACTTTACTACTGTTTTATAATATATTTGTCATTTATAAAACTTAAATTTACTTAAAGATGATTCTTCTTTATATTGATCATTATGTTATTACATTGTTTTACTCATTAAATTTATTAAGAATTTTTTAAATACCATTATAAAACTTTATTTTTTTAGGAGTTGAATGACTTGACTGCATGTCCAACATTAGTTGATATTACTAAAAGGAAAGCAGGCACTCAACCATCAATTCAGAAGATTGCACCAGTAAATCATCTTGTTGAATCACTTTCAGTACTAAGAAAGTTCCAGAAAGAGGTTGAAAATGTAAGTTTATTTAAAAAGCTATTCTACATTAGGATGTAATAAATTGCAAAAAGTTTTTCATATATAAGGAAGTATTTTCATTCTTCCCAATATTCAATATTCAAAATCTGATGCCTTAATAGAATGAATGAGTACTGAAATGTAAAAAAAGGCAGTTTCTATTGCACGGTTAGTAAGTAATAGAGAGCAACTAGGCACAGCTTGTTTTCTGTCCAAACACCAACAAAGAATTGAGTAAAACTGCTAGCAAGTCAATAATAATGTTTCAGGAGGATGTGTAATGATCACTTGCTGCTACCACAACAATGGTATTGCTGCTAGCATAAAAAAAAGAATAAAAATTTCACATGCTTGTGCTAGCAACCTTGGAAACTGTCACTTTGCTCCCACCGTATCTTGAAAATGAAATCATAGACACTCACTTTTTATTACATTTTTGGATTCCTCAATGCAATTAATATAAAAGAGCAAAGTTTTACCAAAATTGATTAATCAGATTTTGAGAATGAATACAATTCTATAAGCCACGTAGAAAAGACTTCATTAATGCTCTGCTTCAAATAGTTTTGTATGAACAAGCAATGTTTTAAACAAAATTTAATCAATATAAATTTTACATTAAATTATTATTCCATTAATTATTGAAAATATTAATAAAGTAAAGCAAACAATATTAAGCATGTTATTAAAAATAAGGATATTATTAATAAGAAATTATTTAATTAATATTGTTAATTTTTATAACATTATTTAATATGAAAAGTAATTATGATTATTTCATATTTTAAAAAAAAAATCAAATTAACCATGAAAGAAATTGTAGTACCATAATAAATGAAATTAAACAATATGGTAATGTTGAGAACATAATTGGAAAAGAATTACAGTTGAGAAATGGCTTATTTTAGTCCACTGATTTAGTCATTTCAATAAATATGATAGATTGGTTAGTCTACATTCTTATTTCCAATAAACTTTGTCTTTTAATTTTACTTTCAATGAGAAAATTAAGCATTGGCAACTGGAGGAAAAATATCAGTAATTTAGTAATAGTCATTTGTATGAACTATAGAACACTTATATTTTAATGACTTTTATTTGATTTGGTGTTGTTATATTGTATCATATTAATTAATTTTTTCTCTCATTGTATTTAAATTACAAATTTTATTTCAGTTTGAATAAAATTTTTTTTTGTAATAATAGTTACATTTATACTAGAGAAACAGGCAGAAAATTGAAAGTTAGAATTGCAGAGCATGAACCATAAAATATAATTATTGTAACTATTGTAACTTTGGTTACAAGATACTACAATGAACAAGCTTGTGAGATTAAATTGAATACTGTAATAATTGTAAGAAAAGGAGATAATGTTTATGAGACAGTTATATGAACATATAGAAATAAAAAAAGCAAATAATAAAATTAATGATAATTTAGGATGAGAATTGAATAAGTCCTAGTATAATTATCTAAAAATTACATAAGCAGAAATGACATAATATAAGGCAGTGTTTCTCAACTGGAAACCATGTTGAGAAATACTACTCTCTTGGGGTCATAGAATATTTCAAGGAAGCCACTGGATAAAAATTGACTTTTGGGGAGCCAGAGCAAACTCTTAGAGGGCCACAGTCAGAATAAAATAGTAAAATTATATGAAAACAAACTTCAATAAATAAATTATTAGAGAAATGTATAAATTTTTAAAGTACTTTGTTTAAATAAAATACAAAACTAAATTTGATAGGGAAATTTTGAACCTGAAATGTTGTATTTGTTATCAGGCAATATTCATACATTTGTTTTTTTTTATAAACAAAGACATAATGAATCTTGCATGTGTATGCAAAGCATGTTGTTTTTATTTTTTTATCAAAGAATGTTTAATATTAAATATAGGTTTATGGCATGTAGGTATATACAGTGCAAATACCATGAAATTTCTTTAGTGCCACCAATTGTTCCTCTCTGAAATTGGCATAAATTTCAGTGTGGAGATAAATCTAAGTATTTTAAAAAATAACAATTATATATGTACACATGTTTTGAATTTGAAGATTGAAAGTTACATGATTTAATGGTAACAATATCTGAAATGCAAAATTTTTCAAAATGACTTACTATCATGAGAAAGCCACAGAAAAATATTAAGCTCAAAAGAGGCCAAAGGTCAAAAAAGATTGAGAAACACTGATATAAGGCATTAGTTTCATTGAGTGACTGTAGAAGCCAAGAAAATTTTAATATTTGTAATAAAAGTTAAATGAAGTGATTTATATCCAGGGTATATGTTAGTATAATTAAGAAGTACACATCGGATCACTGGTGAAGAGTTTTGCATTGTTTATATTTGGCCATCTTTTTTCAAAAATATTTTATAATGCATATTCTATAAAAACATTAGAGTTGCTAGGGCACCCTAATCATGTTAAATCTGTTATTTTAGCAATAATTACAATAGCAATAAATTAATAAATAATAGCAATAATTACAATAGCAATAAAAATGAATTTTGACAGTATGATCATGTATTAAAATATACATGCTAAATCTGTTGTTTTGGTAATAATCATGTTTATTACATTGTAGCTGACTGAATATGACCATACTGTCAAAATTCATTTTGGTTTAGCAATAGTATAAATGTATCAATGAATCAGTAACCAAAGTGTGATTAGTCTGTTTTTATTGGTCTTATAGTCAAAGTAGTATAACACAATCAGAATATGAACAAAAAGCAAACTATTAACATCCAATAAGAATTTATACTCTATTTTTCTACATTAGCATCTACTGTAAATAAACACCTTGTATGTTGCCAGGATGTTCAGGATTTTATATATACAATTGCTGGATTGCATTGGGTTTTAATTCTAGTAATTACTTGACATTTAATTAGTAATTTGGCATCTAATGCTTATCTCTAGGCCAGGGGTGGCAAACCTTTTTGAGTCTGCATGGTTTTTGGAAAATCGTTCAATGAAATAATTTATTTCAATTTACATTTGATACATTTATAAGTAAAAAGAAAGGTATTAAAGAGATACAGTTCTCAAAACCAAGCATAAACCTATATAATACTGCTCATGTATATGCACTCATCTCTTGATTACATGATACTTTTTAAATGTGGTCTTACTTTTACATCAAAAAACATCTATAATATTTCAAGTTTAGAAATCAAGAGAATATGCTAATTGTCCAATGGACAACAAGTTCTAGATTTTTGATGACCCTGAAGTTTGAACAACCAGTTTGAAATGAACTGCAGGGTATATATATAAATATATCTGTTTTCTTATATATTACCAGGTAATACAAAAAAAATTACCACACACACATAAAAAAAAAAAAAATAAAGTTTTTCTATTGCATGCACACTGTACATTCATTTATGCCAAATGACTTCAGGATTACATCGGGCTATATTAATGCTACTAATTACTAATTAAATGTCAAGTAATTTGGCATAGAGCAGGAGTGGCAAACCTATGGCACACATGCCCAAAGTGGCTTATATGTATCTCATGATTTTGATTTATCATGTGTCTTTTCAATCATCCTTTCAGTGTGGTATTTTTATTTTTAATAAAGTACTTTGTACATATACACATATTTATATCATGCTTTTTAAATCTTACATTTAAAATAATATAAATAATTTTTGCAATCAAAAGTATAGATTTGTGATTATCACTATTCAATTAATTTTAAGGAAATTTAAAAATTTACAAAATATTTTAAAATCTGTAATAAACATCTTTTGTCTCTCTAGTTGCAATGCGAAGTAACAAAGTTAGTTGCCTCTCATCGAGGACACGGTAATGTTTATGGTGATTTTGCTACATTTCCTGATCCAGCTGTAGCTAAAGTAAGATCTTATACTATAATTTGTTGTGTGTTTTAATTATGAGTTGTATAATTATTTTTAACTTTATACAAAATGTTTAGACATTACAAGACAGCAAACAGTTTGTAGGAAGAGTGCAATTATGTCAAAACGATGGTTCAAAAGTCAACAAAGAACCTGAAGAAATTTCACTTCTTGTAAATTTAAATGATCTAAAAATGCTTCATTCCAAAATAATTTAAAAGGTGCTAATGTTATTTATTACTAAAATAAACTGAGAAAAATTGATAAAAGGTGACATATTTATACATACATTAATTTATATTAAAGATTCACATGAAAATGTGTGTACTGTGAATTGTTGCTATAATAAATTTTTTCTTTTTGTAATTATCACAATTACAGCTTACGCTTCATGTATCAAGTTAAATAGTACTAAAATTATTCAAACACAAAAAATTTGTTAAAGTTTTCAATAAAATTGATTTAAAAATAACTTTAACTTGTATTTAAATAAATGTATTGGATTTTTTAAATGCAATTGAGTAATTCTACTCTAACTTTTACTTCAACAAACTAAGAATCTTAAAACTGTTATGAAATTATTATACTTAGTATGCTAGTAAGTTATAATACAAATATAAAACAATTCAAGTGTCTTGAAAAGTAATATTATAATAAACATTTTTTTTAATAACAAGTAGGTAATAATGTAGATAACATGCAATTCTAATGTTCAAAGTGTCCATAATATCTCTATTGATGCAAAGGAAAGTTCTGCTTTTCCTGCTAACTGATCTCCATAAACCAGTAGTTCTCAACCTTCCTGAGGCATGGAACACCATTCATATACTTCTTACTAAAGGAGAATTACCATCAATACATTCAAAAATTGATAAGCAATTTCATGTTTACTATTCTCAGGAAATAATGAAGCAATAAACTAATAAACTTGAATATATTGAATAAAATAGAAATATGGAATTATCTATGAATATTGCAATGGGAATAAATTTGAATAAAATCTTTAAAATCTTTTCTTTCATGGAACACTCAAGGTAGGTTTGTGGAACACTGGTTAAGAACCACTGCCACAAACAATAACCATAATCCTCAAATTTCAGAATAAATAACGTAATATTCAATGTAATAATCTATGATAAATTCTCCAATGATGGATCTTTTGTTGCAGTAATAAACCATACCTTCCTTACACCTTTCCAACAATAATCTTTAATGAACCACAGATGTTTATGGTCTCTTTTAGGAGCATGTTTCAGGTTTTATGCTATTTTAAATAGAACAATTCAGTGAGCATTCCCTAAAAGAGAGAAAAAACGTTTGATATTTATTAAATATTATTCCTGGAAAAGTATAAGGAAAATATTGTGTTTATTACTGTAATAATCTACATAAATTATTCTTTTGGTGATAAATGTTAACAAATACCACTATATTCAGTTAGAATTTAGCTTTAAAAGAGTTATGTCAATTTCATAATCTTTCAATTTAAACTGTATAATTATGAAGATATTGTTTCATTTATATCATGATAAAGTCCCTTTTTGGTAAATTTTATGCATAATGATGGAAGACAATCTATCATGTTATATTCAATCAATTTATTTTATTTTTAAGAATTACTAAATAATATTTGTATCTTTTCATTTAGAATTTTTTACACAGTATTTCCTACATAAAAAGTAATTTATATACTGTTATATGATTTACCATTCTTTATAAATAGTTAACAAATATAGTGGCCAGGTAATGAAGATGATGATAATCAGTCTTTTGCTATGAAGTAACCAAGTTCAAAGTTAATCAGTTCTCAAAAATGTTTATGGTTAATTAACTCAGATATGCTTGATACTGTTTGTCATTGCTTGGATTTCTTAGAAAATACATCACAATTTTTTAGTTATTACATAAAAACTTGATTTAGGAATTTTTCTCTGAGACACTTGGATATATTTTTGTTCTGAATCTGAAAATTGATTACTGTTATTTCCTTTGAATTTGAGGGATTGAAAATCTTGCATCATTTTTTTTTTTGATTTTATATGCTTGAGGGCCAGATTTAAATGCATTTAAAATCACAATATGTACACTTACGTATGTATTTAAAAATGGTAGATCTATTGACGTCACTAAACGTATTAGAATAATGTTTTGTGTAGGAGGTGCGCAATCAAGTCAATTACGAATAAAATTTTATAATTTCTTTCTAATCAATCATTAATTAATTTATTTGTATTCAATTGTTTAGATGATTTAACCTAGTTTCTATTGTCCCATAGGTTCATCACTGGTCTAAAGTAGTATATTTTTAATTAATATATTAACACTGTAATAATCATACAAAAAATTTTGGGCCAATTGAATCCTTTTTCTGTATTTCTATATTAATGCTGTAGTGACCATACAAATTTTTTGTATGGTCAATTTACAGTATTAATATGTAAATAATCCTGGGAATTACATTTCACAGGAATGATCCAATTACAGATAAATGCCCAAAATTCCTGGAAATTTTGGGTGTTTATTTGTAATTGGATGATGGGATGATATTTCTCACATTAACAGTACATACTCAAGAGAGATTTACTGCATATACAGCAGAAACAGCTGTAGATCATTAAAAAAAAAATTGCACTTTTGTCCATTTCCCATTTCTTTGTCTGATAGTGCACGTAGGATATGCATTATCAGACAACCTTAATTTGATCTAGTTGGACCCAAATCGTGTTCATATTGAGATTTTAATACCATAGCATTTAAGAAAAAGAAAGATGCATGTGTAAATACAGCCCTTACACATGACTCGTAATAGCTGATGGATCATCATATTAAATATTACTGTACGCTCTACAAATAATACATTGCATTTTATAATTGTTTTTGGGGTTAATGTTTTCAAATGTGAATATACAGTGAACTTTTTCATATTGCGGGCACTCAATATAGTAAACAAATTTTGTCAGTCCTTGCTATTTTTTGTGTGTAGTGAACTCTCGCTACAGTGAATAATTTAACATTCCCTTTGATGGCCGAGGTGGAAGAACTTACCACTGGGGACCCATGACTGAATTAAGGTAAGCAACTCCAAGAATTTTTCTAAATTTAAAACAAAACAATTGAAAGTTATTTTCGTTATATACTGCGTGTTTAAATTAAACACCATAGCTATTTTTATTACTCTAAAATTAGTCTATATTTTTACTGGATTTCTAGTGTGTTTTGAGATATTAGAAGAGTCCATATTTCCTGTAGAACAGTGTTTTTCAACCTTTTTGAATATGCGACCCCTTTACAAGTTAAAAAATTCTGGCGACCCCCCCCTAGGGCCATATTAAAACTATATCAGTGATTTTAAAAACTATATATTTAATTTTCTTTCTGTTGAGAAAAATTATTGTTGATTAAAACGAGAATTTGAGAAGAATCGACAATAACTTAAGACACACAACGTATGAAACTTCCTTTTCATTATAACATTGGGCTCGGATGCTGTTGACTTTTTTTTAGGATGAGAATTTCCAACTTCTACTTTTCTACTTATTACTTCTTTTTGCAAGTCAGCTCAACACTTTTTACGGCTATCATTTTCTGCGGTGGCCCGTACCCACCCAGGCCCATCTCTGGCTACACCCATTGTTGAGACCTGAATGTCGATCAAAAAACCAATTGTACTGTATAATAAACAGGTACAGCCTTCTTGCTGAAATTGTAGTTTTTTTTAATGTAGTGTAGGACCTACAAACACTTGTCTTTTTCTTTTACCCGCGACCCCCGTGTAAGACTTTATGACCCCCCTGGGGGTCGCGACCCACAGGTTGAAAAACACTGCTGTAGAACATAATGTCTGACTGCACCACAAATGACAAATGTCCTGCTTCACAAGAATCTTCTTCACTAGCATCTAACAGTCAGTGCCGGCTCGAGGCAAGTTTTAGGATGGGGCGAGATCCTATTACGGCGCCCCCCTTGATTGCCCCTAATTTATACTCTTTAATTTTCTTTACCACTGAGGCGCCCCCCCAAGACTTGGCGCCTGGAGCGGCTACTCCGTTCGCCCTATGGTAGGGCCGGCTCTGCTAACAGTGATCCAAAACTTTACATCTGCCTGTGTCAAAATATCTAAGCAACAACAGCAATGACCTAAGCTACTGTAAAACAAAATTTTTGACATATCTTTGAGATTTTATTCTTTTCTTCTTAATACAATGTTCTCCTGCATGACATACCGGGCTTTGGTACGTGTTATCAATGACTTTGCTATAGTACTATCTGGGAACATTTTTCTCATTACTCTGTTAGATGGTCTGCTTGTTGTAAAAGCAAATGATGTCCATAAATACAGTCACACTACTACTGTTTTTGTCATTACTTATTACTGGAGGTTCTGAAGATGGAAGAAACTTGATCGTGCAAGAACTTTTTCTAATAGAATAATTAGCTTTATGCTTTTAAGTAGCCTTATCAGCCAAAAACGATATTTTGTTAACGTTTTTCAAAATTGTGTACCTCTCAAAACATATATCTTTGGGATCTTTTTCGATCAAATTCTATACTCGGGATCTGTAAACCAATCATTGTTAAACGGTTGCCAATACCAGTACTTGCTTTTTTTTTATGGGGGTTTTGATTCGAGCTTGGAAGAATCTTCAAAACTCTTCCGAGCTCTAATCGAAATCCCATTGCTTGGAGGATGACAGCTCTGTNCGGAAACAAAGTATTGTTAAACGTTGTAATTTTATATTTTTATATTTTATTAAATGTAATACCGTCGGCCATGTTAATATTTATTATTTTCTTCAAAATGAATTTTTGTGAAAGTGGCAATAGCACCAGAGGACGTTTTTAACCATATTTGCATTTTATTGCGGAGGCAGCAGCCTCTAAAGAAAGGTCGCCTCCGTGATTGTAATTTTTGTGGACTGTCAACTGGAGCGAACGACGGATGAACAAACGGAAACAAAGTATTGTTAAACGTTGTAATTTTATATTTTTATATTTTATTAAATGTAATACCGTCGGCCATGTTAATATTTATTATTTTCTTCAGAAAGTCCATTGTTCGCAGCGTCCGTTATACGAGGCACCACTGTATCTCGTCTATATAAAATTTTAAAATTATAGTATAAATTTTTTCCAGATATTGTTTTAAACATTGATTTTGCAAAATTTTTTAAATTAGTAGCTCACTTTAGACTAAACTTGTATAAACTAATGGTTTATTTATTTTTTTGAAAAGTTTTTGATTTAAATTAACAGTTTAATTTCAATAGCTATACTATATATGAGACTGGTTCACCTGTCTGATTTTCTTTTACAAAAATGTCTTCTACAAGTCTTCAAATGTCATTATACCAGATTTTGGTTATATTTGTACTAAGTATTTCTCTAGACAGCGTTGAATAGACATATTTTAACCACTCAGTAGTGAGCGACAAATATATTCGTCAAGGGCGATCTTGTGGCAGTGGCGAGGGACAAATATATACGTCAAATTCTTTTGGGGGGTATTGCTAAAACTAGCCTAAAACTACCGCAATAAAAAAAATTCACATAAAAAATGAATTATGTAACAATAAAAAAAAGACTTGTCTACTGGACATAACTGTTTTCAAAATCTTTTTCTGAAATAGTAATGAGAAAAAACACACAGAAAAATACTCTAAAAATTTTGCACATTTATTCTCCACTACTAAGGGGTAGCACCATACCTGACTATTCCACTGTTGAAAGGTTAATTATGATCATCTAATAAAAAAAAAAATACAATGTACATAACCATGAATTGCTAAAATAGTTTAAAGTCCATCTTGAAGCTGTTTTTGTAATTTGTGACACTTTTTTTTTATTGAATTGTCTGTTTATAAAATTGATAGTGCTAAAATAGCCTTGGAAAAAATTAATACTAGGTAATGCTATCAAATCAATGTATTACTTAAGAAATACTAATCAATGAATCATTTTCTTACAAATAAATCTGTTTTTTAGCCATTATCAGTGACAAATCAGTGACTCCCATAATCCTCAAAATATTACAGAAAGTATCAACTTTTGTTGTTTAACTATGAATGTTTTCTATATAAGGAATGAAGTAATCAAAAATAAATCTGTGGACCATCAAAAATTCAGTTTATATTATCAAAATTAATTTTTATATTTTTGTTGCACTTAGTTGTGTGACAAGACATGTTATCACAAATAAATTCAATGGTCTGTTTGAAATGAATTGGAATTCATTTTTGTGGTCCAGAGATGAAGGGAGAGAAGAGAATACAAGGAATTTTATTTTTGTAAAGATATATTCATTTTAAATTGCTATTGTGTTGAATTGCACTCATTTTGTGTGACACTCCAAGAGTTGTGCCTGTGCAATTTTTCACTAATTTTTTCATATGTGAGAAGGCATATTGTGTCAGATGCATTTCCCCTCCCCTTGAAAGGTATTTGCAGTAAAAATGTTTATGGTGCATGTCCTCCACTGAAAAGTTAGGAATATTTTCATATTTTTTTTTTCTACATTTCTAAGTTTTATTAGAAGAGTCACATTGTGTGGGTGAGAGATTCCAATCCCTGGAGGGTTAATAATAAACAATAATTCAATGTCTGTAGAGATTTGTATAATATTTTAATGCATTGTTTGTTGCATGTTTCGTTATAAAGAAAAACAAATCAAAGACAATTATTAGACCATCTTTCCTAAAATCTGGTTGGACTTCCTTTTGCTTTCAAAATACAGTAGTCTTGATCTGCAGTGACATTTGTTGAATTAATATTGACACACCTCAGCAGATTTATTTCAAAGCAGGATTACTGAATTGCAACTTTCAATTCCTCTTTAGTACAGGAAGGGCTTTTGTGACCTTTTTCTTCAAAATAGCCCATAGGTTTTCAATTGGGTTAGTCAGGGCTGTAAAGTTAACCAAAGCACCTTAAGTTAGCAATGAAGAAATATTCAGTATTTTAAGTCTAAACATTCATTTTTTTTTTACTATTATATTGGTATAATTGTGTTGGTGCTATTTTCAATTTAGTGCAAAGACTGGATTCTCCTTGATGTATGTGTGCCAAATTTACACTTTATACATTACTTTGCTTAATATCAAGAAATTTATTTTTAAAATTCAATAAAATATAGAACTTATTGGTGATATTACCTTAAAATCCAAAGATTACTTGTACCTGTAAACGAATTAGAAAATCTGGATTTGAGGTAGGAAGAAGATAAATTCTTTTTATCTTTGTTCCAAAGCTCTGTTTTGTATTCCTAAATCATAAATATAGATTTTGAATTTACGTGATTGGTTCATTATAAGAACAATCTATCATGTAGATCGTGGGTTAGGTGATGTATCAAAATATTGCTGTAATATTACAATTATTAAAAATTCATTCTTTATACACAGTTCATTCAGTTCAAGTTTTCAGATTGTATAAATATTGAAATTTATATATATTTTCTTCATTTTAGATCTTTGATAAACTAGGTGCTCCATATAAAACAGTAGATATAAGTAAACGTAGTGATGTTGAAGAGGTACAGAGAGTATTTCGTAAAATGACTGGAGCACACACTGTAAGTACCTTTTTTTTTTTATAGTATGTCATAATTAAACAATTTTGAAATATATCTTAGTGATAATTCTAAAAAAGATTATTTTAGCTAAGAAATGCTTCAGTGAGTTTGGTTAGTAGTAATTGTTTGAATATTTAAATCTTAGATTTAAAGTCAGGTATTTATTATAGATACATTCATGCCATGGGTAAGGTATGTGCACTTGTCATAAATGTGAAGAATTCAGCTTCTCTTACTACCTACAAGTCTGGTTTATTTTGTGCATGCATGATTTGGGCACCAAATACTCTGTGCCAAATTGTAACTCTTGACATGTACTCACTCCTTCATGCCTCTAAGGTGTGCAGCCATTGACAGCAGCACGATTTTAGAGACGAGACATAGATCCATGGATTTGCATCTTGTTGATGAGACTTAAAGAAATATTAGAAGTTCTTGGTTTAAAGATGAAAAGTAACGAAGTAATTTTTATGTGGGGTGTGTGTCTCAACTGGAAACATCTTATATACAGGCAAGATTAATGAGGTGGTTCTATTTCTATTCTTTCATGTGGCTTCCATTAGAGCAGTTGTAATTTTGGCTATATCTTAGACAAAAGATATGAAAATCACAAGTTTTTCTGATACATACTGTAAATAAAAAAGTACATTCCAAAGTATATTAGAGGTTGCTAGATACGAGGATTAAAACAAAAATAATTGATTATCCCATTTCTATAAAAAACCTCTACTGACGAGTTGTAATTTTGTTTTTAGTTATCTTACTAGTGTGTAAGATATTTCAAAATTTGATGACAAAAATTTTTGTCTGTGCTATATCTAAGTTATCATTAATAAAAAATAAGATTTGAATGTTTTCTGTTTAGTTTACATTTTAGAATAAGAATTGTTGTTCTTTTTAAAAAGAACTACTAAAATTAAGATTTCAATTTAATGAAAACAGGTTAAGTACATGATTTTTAATTATTTAATGATGATAAAAGTGCATGGATAAAGGATGTTCCAAAAAGCTATCATTTTAATTTGTCTGACTTATTAAATAAAAAAACATACAAAATATTTTGTATGTTTTTTTATTTAATATCATCCATGCATTTATTTCTATACAGTAGATCATCAATTAAGTGAATTTGACTTCAGAGATATTAATTCCAGAAATTACATTTTTATGTAATAGCAATCGATCTTCTATAGTCCCATTATTAATTTTGCTATTTTGTGTATATTTGTTTTGAATTCAAAGTTTCGTCAGTATATTTTAGATTTCAAGGAAAGACTATTTCTAATCAAGTTTAAGGCATAAAAATTTTACACACATTCATAATCTTTTTTACTCTTGTACCAGAATTAAAACACTTATTTTAAGGTATTGTTTATTCTTTCAAATAACTGATCACAGTAATGTCCAGCTGATTATTTCAGATTAATAATGCTCTGTTGTATGTAGAAATGTCTGTCAATTGTCTAAGGAAAATTCTTATAAAATAGCTTAAAAATAGAACTATACATTGAAGGACTAGGAAAGTTCCATTTATTCTTAATGTGTTCATTAGACTAATGGTTTTCTGTCATATTTCATTACAAATGAAAAATAGCATCTCCATGAGGAAATGTTTAATTTACAATTTAATTGCTTGGAGATTTAACTATAAAATATGAATCATCATATTAATTTTACTATTAAAATAAATTCTTTTAGCAGTAATGATTAAAATCTGGAAATAATTTATTCATACAGGTTCCTAGAGTTTTCATAAATGGAAAATGTGTCGGTGGAGGAAGTGAAACCAAAGAATTATATGAAAAGAATATGCTACAACCTTTGATAGAAAACTGTATTTACAAGTCATTTTAAATTAATAATTTATAGTTGTATTTTAATGTTAAATCGTTAATTTATTTTCGTGTTAGAATTTAAATTTTATTTTGAAAAATTAAATTTAAAGTTTTACTTTAATAACTACTGTATATTTAATTTGTTGTTCATAAGTACACACATTGAATATTGTACAATATTATCTAATTATATCATCATTCTCATGAGATTTTTAGAATTTATTGAGGACAAAGTGGGAAATATGTATGTACTGGAGAGAAAATACTGTTGTTACGAATAAACTCTCAAATACTACTTAGTTCTGAACAGTTTGATGAAGGGCACTTGATGTGATGACATCAAGCAAATATTTGGTCCCGATTCATAATTTTCTTGGTTCATCCAAAGCTGTCTGCACACTGGAGGCAGTATACAGACTCATTGAAATGTCGAGGAAGTTTGTATTATGGACAGTCCTTAATGAAAATAAAATTTGCACTCCTAAAAATCTGCAAGTTCTCCACTGGAGATACATCAGAAATGCAACGAAAGGACTTTGGCAAAAAATTGATTCCAACTGTTGATTAATTTTATAAATACCTACAGAATTTGATTGTATCTGAAGGCAAGCATTTAGAAAATTGCATTTTAATTTAATTTTTTCTGCCAGGACATGCATATGTCTCACCCTGTATATTTTCTTAAAATCCTTTAATTAAAAATGTTGTCACAGGATTTCTTCCTATCCTGATTTTGTTTTAATGAAAGAATTTTTAGAAATTTGAAAAGCTGGCAATAACTATTGCTTGACTTTCCTGGCACTCAAATAGGAGGTTAAGGGAACCAGGAAGGAAGTCAAATAATTTGAGTATACAATGATGATAAAAATTAAGCTATAAAATTTAAATATGAGAAATTTTGTTTACCTGCTTTTCAAGAAAGAATAATCACCACCACTTGTTGCTGGATTTTTTTTAAACTAACAGATGGCACCATAAAATGTATCCAGGAAAAGTATTTAAGCTTTTTTGCCATTTTGTTTAATTTTGAGACTAGGGATGAGTTTTATAAATGCTAATAACAAGTAAAATTGTCATTAAAGGTCAGAGGTGGGGAGATAAAGGGGGTCGTATGTATCTCCAATAGGGTTGGACTTAATCACCAAAATTTAATAGCATTAATCCCCTGGGTCACTCATCTTCCTGCAAAATTTCAACAAAAAGCACAGGAGTTAAGTTTCAAAGAGGGTGAACAAAATAGTGGGCCCCCCACATACAACGGAACCAAATTTTTTTGCACTTCTCAACATTTTGAAGTTTTTGACTCAGGACACTTCAAATACTTTCCCTCTTATGTATAACAACTGGAAAAGTAATATGGATAGGGAGAAACACCTAAGAATAACAGTTTTTAGCTGAAATTGATTATCATTTGATATCTGAAGCAAAGTTTTCTGCATGTTTAAACTCACTGTTATCCAGATTTTTCCTAGTTAAGCTCCATAAATTAATAATATAACTATTTATATGTACTTTCCCTAAACAAGACTGAATCTTCAAATACAGAATTGAAAGGTGAAGTCAGCATTACAGGACCATCCAAAATTTAAAACAAACCAAAAAAAACTGATGGCATTTCAATTGACAACGCGCACAAATATTCCTCAGAAATGTTCAAGTAAATTAATAATATATATTGGGCTTACAGTAAATTCATCACAAATATTTTTTTTTTTTTCCAGAAAGTCAACATACAAAAATCTAAACCCCTAAATTTATTACAAAATGATTTCTGAATATTTATCTAAGGACTAGATATATAATGGGATAAATTCAAATTTTGCTACTTAGACGTTTATAAATCAAAATTTGTCCATATAATTTCCAAATTATATTGTGAGAGATTTGGATAATTTGAAAAAGAAACAGAATAATGATACAATCTTATATAATTATTTTGAAATTCATATCTCAATTTAATAATGAAATAAAATTTGATTGTTATAATTAAAATATATGCACAAGCCATGATTAGAACAAAACATCATTGAGAGATATTCATGTAAGTTTGAAACTCAGTCCACTGAAACATTAACATGTGGCTAGGCATTAATTGTGTCGACTAAATTATTGACGACAATTGCAAGAAAGTAGAGATGATGCTGTTGCCAAGTATCGCAACAAAAATTAATAGGAATGAAGTAGAGGAATGCAGAATCCTATTCGACATCCTCAATCCAAAAATATGGTCACCAGATACTGATACAGACGTACGTTTTGGAGAAAGAAGTATCAAGAGTTTTAGGACAACAGAATGACCGCAGGTAAGGTAACCCGACGGCCACTGGTTTTGCTAGTTTTTGATATTTTAGAGAGATAGTGAGGGTAAATCCAGAACACCTGATCAGGATTAATAAAAAATGATATTGGGAAAAGATTGGCCATCTTTCCTTTCCTATAACAAAAAATATTTGAACACCTAAATAATTCTATACATAATGATAAAATTAAATGAACTAGTCAAAGGAATAACTATATAAAAATAAATGGAAAGGTTCTACAATCTAACCTCTCTAATCGAGTTATTGAATATTTTAGAGTTTACAATAATTATCAATTTTTTACCTGTTTACATACATCCAAGATGATGGTGTTGAGAGCGTTAACATCTAGAGATGGAGTAGCGAGTTTGGTAGATCAACGATTTGGCACTGTTCGAAGGTGGCCCTTCACCTTTATATGCTCCTTGGTCCACCAATGGTATAGTTCTAATATCACGCCATACTTCCAACATGAGGAAGTCAGGCATTTTTGGGACTAGAGTGAGGTATCAAACTCAATTAAACTATGTTTTGAAGGAACTACATTGCTTCTCTCTCTGATTCAGAGGAAGTACTGTACTTCCTTTTACAAAGATAGATAGACAATTTTTGTATCATCTTGATTTAAAATTACATTTAAAAACTATTAACTTCATTTAAAACATTAAAATATCCCTTCTCAACTCCAGGGTTTCACATTTAATTCTATAATCAATCTTTAAATAGAGCAATTTTATTAACACTTCAATATAATATCACTGATTTATAGATCAATAAACTTTGAACTTTGGTTACTGTAATTTTAAAATCAGTTTTAGACCTCACTTTCACTGATTCTGAAATGTCCCCCTTGTTGGCCTGTAAATGTTATAGTCAACCTACCCTAGAGGAAAAAAAAATGGTTTGGCAGTTATTGAATTATAGTGGGTTCAAGTTATTGGACTTTATTTTATCTTTAAAATCCTTTAAGATATAAAGATTAGATACTGCAAAAATACAAAATGTTAGGTTTATTTACGAACCTAGTAACATGGTGTTATGACAATGTGCCGGCAATTCTGTTCCAATAATTGAAATCTAACAATGAATGGTATTTGGTTTCATTTCTATTGCTACTAAAATGGACACTTTAAGCAGGGGGCACTGCAAGTTTGAGCTGTTACTTTTCCCTTGAACGCTATTTCCACAAATGCATCATTAAACAATACAGTACTTACGTCAAGAAAGTTACTACAGATTACTTCTTCCATACCATTCTTCAAAACACACAACAGCACAATGTACAACCTTCAATCTTCTGACTAGAACATTCAGAATCAGTAACACCTCCAACTACAGCATCCATCTTAACTACCTAGCTTTTCAAAATACTAACCTCCCAGATGTGCATCCAACAAACTTTCAAGGAATGGAAAGCCCAACAAGGTATTAACACCATAGTAGCAACTGATGGTTACATAGACACCAACATACTGTTGGTGTCTATGTAACCATGATATGACACCAAAAACATCACCACAGCTTAGTCAGTACACACTCCATCCTGAGTCTATGATCTTCACTGTGGAGGGCTATGCCGTCCACAGTGAGCCGTTCACATCCCGGCTCACTGCGGACGGCATAGCCCTCCGCAGTGACGGTGATTTTACAAATACGTGAGCCGTTCACAACCTGGCACACGTATTTGTAAAATCTAAGTGACTCGTACAACATGGAATTCATATGAAACGGAAAAATCAACAGTATTATAGGGGGGGTTGACNATACTTGTATATATTTTAATATGGTTTTATGTGCTTTAAACGCTTTTCTAGTGATATTACTTTTACACAAGTTCATATAAACTTTTATAATATGAAAAAATTAATAATGATAATATAAATGCATAACTTACATTCAGTAATAAAAAAGTTAAAAAGTGTTAAAGCAACAGTATGACCACTAAACATGTAATCTCCACAAGTTCTAACACCTTTTATATACATTCCTCCACCTTGCCAAATTAAAAATGCTGTCTGAATTTTCTCCCACCAATTACTACTTGGCTGAAAGTAAGATGTAATTATTTATTTACCATAATATTCAATTTAAAAAAAAAAAGAATCACTTAAAATGTTAAACATGTTACAAAGCAAATTGTTTTATGTTGTTAAAGTAACACACATTTTTTATTACAAAAATATTTTAAGTATTTATAAAAAAAAATAAAATTATTTAAATAATGTTATTAAAACTTCTAATTAAAGCAGGACAATCTGCCAAATTATCGGGCTATAATAAAGCTTGTTAATTCAGCAGATTGTTTGGTTTTAATTAAAGTATCATAAAGCAAATAGTAGTAAATTTATTTTAAAAATTGAATTTAGATGTTTTAAATTTACAAAATTTACTTAAAATTAATTAATTTCTTTAGTTTTTAAATCCATTTTATCATCATCAAAATCATAACTGTATGTAATTACATGAAATTACAGTTTTTCTAGAGTACTAATGTATAAAATTTATAATTTGTAAATACAGTAATACCTCGACTTACACGATTTTCAAATCTCGTTGATTCGTCTTTTGTTTGAGCACCATACAACTCTTGATTACTCACTCCCCCCACACTATTGTTCAGCTTACATGTTCGGACATGTAGCGCAGAATCGACACATAGCTACAATTTATTTTGTGTTATTTATTTCTGTGTTTGTTATATCTATGGAGACTTGAGAGACTGTATGTGGTGATTTCTTGTAACCGTGAACAAATCAAAAGACAAGATGAGATTAACGGGAACATTTATTAGCTTACATACACTCGACTTGGATTTTACACAAACTGCGAAATTATACCCCGATTTACGCGAATTTGACTTATGCAGTTATCGCTCGGTCCCAACTATCGTGTAAGTTCGGGGTATTACTGTACATATAAATTTTTACCATCATAAGTAATTGAAATTTAAAATAATGAAATCCATATGATATCTTCTACAAAATACAACATATCAAAATTTCTATATTAAATATTTAAGCATGAGCACATTTTAATGTATAGATTATTAATTGCCAAACTATATCGGCGTCTAGATTTGCATCATACTGACATCATTTTTTAAAAATCATTTTAAAGATATACTAAATTCTTTTTGAATAAGCACACAATGTGAAAAGAAAAAATTAGTTGATGATGAATATGGGTGATTGAATTATATTTATCTTGAATTACATAATATATAAACTTTCTGTAATAATTAAAAAATAAATATTAACATTAAACAGTAAAAAAATAATTTATATTACATGAATTGCATCCTTTTAATAAATATTTCAAACAATATTGTGATGATTTCTTTTTTAAATTATTTTTCAGACATTATAAAAAGTAAAAATATTCCAAGTTTTTCCCTGCAAATATTAGAGTAATCTTAATAAAATTTCATAGAATAAGCTTATTGTAAATTTTTAAATTATATCTTAGACAATATCATTGAAAATGTTAAAGCTATTGTAATAGTATAAACTTACTGTTTTTTTTATAAGAGGTACTATGAATATCATATTTAAAAATGATAATCTTGATAATATTTCTGGTCACATCATAGAAATGTTAGTCAAAACTATAAAATTTGAATAAAAACCTTCTAGTTTTAATTCAAATTTTGCACTTAGTTTTCTTATAATTTTAGAGAAGACTTAAGTTTAAGATTTCTATGCAATGATGCTACTAAAAGAAGAGAATGAATAAAATTTAAGTTAATTTTTGATTTTTTATGGCCATTTTTATAATTTTTTAACAAGATATAAAACTTCTAGATTAGATGAACTTAGAACTGAAAATATTTTCAATTTATCCATATAGAACAGAGGGATTTGGAATGGAAACTTGATCATCATTTCTAAATATTTGTCCATGAATAACAATCATATTTTAAGTCAATGATTTAATTCATCAGTTCTAAAAAAATCTGCTTTTGTAATAACTTTTTCATCTGATAATTTTTCAAGTCAAGAAATTTTTGAATTTTAGGTTAAAGAGAAAAATCTCACAACCATATCAGGTGAATATCGGGCATATAGCAACAATTAAAAGCAAAATTCACAAAGCATTTGGCCATCACAATTGTGGCTGTAAGACCTAATGCATTGTCATGATAAAACAGCATCTTTTTCTTGGCAATTCCTGCTCTTTTCTCAAACTTTTTGCTTTTAATTTTATGAAATTTTTCTAAACAATCTTGCAAACTTTAATTTGATACCCTTGTAACACTATATTGTAAATTTTGTTAATTTTTTTTCATTTGTTGCTACTGACAGTTGTCCACTTTGAGTCTTACAAACTTTCTCTGCCATGTTTAAATAGAGTACCCACATTTTTTATGGTAAAAAATGATTCACTTGAGTATTATCCGTGTCAGTTTTAATTTTTGTTAGAATCTTATGCTACCTGACAAAATATTTGATGACAATATGAGGCTTGATATTTTTCATTCTTTTATAAAGCACTCAAAATCTTCATAAACTGCCAAGCAAAATGTTTAACAGATGATTATAAAATTTGTGTGTGTTCATACTAAAGATGACAGACATGAATACTGAAAACAATTTGTACTATTACATTTAGTTTTATTATATCTGTGTTAACATCTTATAAAAATTCCTATGTATATGTGACATCTTCCATACTATATCATCATATAAAGCCCTACAAAAGATATATAGATTTTTGTAGTTTAAATCTGAAATTGCTATTAATTAATTTTTCTGGAAGATGAAATAATATTCTCCAAAATAAGCATTATGCTTATTTAAACAATGCAAAAATATCATACAATGAAAATAATTTTACTTGTAAAGATTAGGTCTCTCAAATTTCATTTATTTAGCCTAATTACATGATTATGTGCTAAAAAACACGATAAACAATTAACTATAAAAACTGCTTCATACTTCATGCACTGTAATTATCAATGGTTGTTATTTAAAATAAAGAAATGATATGCATAATTAATAGATAATGAATAATTAAACAGATAAGACTATTGGAAAAGTGACATATGAATAACTGACATTGATAAACAATAATTAATGAGATTTTTTCTTTCTTTTTAATAGTAATTTTCACTTCTCACAATAATTTTTTTTAGGCAACTGTATTTTTATAAATTCTTGAAAAAATAATTCATTTGAGTTTCCTTCATTTTAAATTATGTAAATTTTTATTTTGGATTTGCATTTTTTTATATTTTTGTATTTTATTAATTATAATTTATTAGGTTCATGCTTTTATTATTGCTTGAATGAGTAGGTTTTAATTATTCTTAGGAGCATTGCTTTCCACAAATACAAAGAAACAAATTTTAAAGCAAAGTGAATAGCTAATACATAAAAGTAATCTTATAACAAACACTATCTTCAATTCAGATTAATTACAACTTCTCGTATAACATTCATATCTAGCAACTTTTTAGCAATATGTCAGAAAAATATCTATTTTTAGTAAATTTATTTTAAAATATACCATATTTCCTCAATTCTAAGGCCAATTCATGAGTTTGAAACCCAATTTTAAGATTTTTTTTATGAAGGAAAAAGTTTTAAATAATCAATTTTAAGTTAATGAACAAGTTAGAAAAACAATATAAATATATTTTAAACATCAAGATAGTTTAAATGAAATGTTTATTACAAGAAAAGTACATTTAACTGATGTAATCATTTAATAGTATAGCCAAAAATGTTTATTAATGGCAAATAATACATCAATACTTGCAATGACTGCTGCTTGTTTTGGACTGCAAATGTAAGACATCATCTAATCAAGAATGTATCTCTACTTTGGTCAAGTAAAAATAGGTAAAATTGGGTCTTAGAATTAAGGCAATACAGTAGTTATTTTATTTCAAATAAAACAATAAATTTTAAATATTAAAATTTATTAGCTAATACCTCATTACTAAAAACAATCCGTACCCTTGCTTTACATTCCAAATGTCTTCCTGGTACAGAAAGTGATGTAATAAGCATTGTTATACAACGAAGTAGAAACACAGAGCCAAATAAGGAAAACATACGTCGTAATAAAACAAACCTAAAAAAGTTTATCATAATTAATTTTGAAAAATATTTTTTAAGAAGAAAATTCAATGAAAACTAACACAAATAGTTTGCCCAGATATTAAAATATTTTAGAATCTTCAAAAATTATCATTTTAAAATTTTCAGAAATATTTTTGTATAAAGGAATGAATACATTTTCCTGAAATAAAAATATATATCTTTTTTATTTTGCTTGTTAAGGAAGCAAACCTTGTTAAAAACTATAAAGTCAATAGGAATCATTTTATACTAGTCAACATCAGCCAAAAGTGTATTCATTGTAAACTTCCAGAATATGGAATGGAACAGTTTTTAACAAGGTTAGCTTCCTTAACAAGTAGAATAAAGAGGAAAGGTATTAAAATATCTATCAGGAGAAGGTTGGAAATTATTAATGCCACTTTTTAATGAGAGAGACGTCATGTTATAGTGATTACCTTCCTGATAAACATACCGATGGTCTTTCTACAAAATTCTTTGTTTCCATAAAAAGATTTTATCTTATTTAAAAGATACAATTAATGTAAACACTAATAAGCAGCAACAATGGCAAATTATCTAGTTCATTGGTTTGCATTCTGATGTGCAGAAAGCTGCTGTTTTAAGACTTGCTATGGCAATCCTTTTTTACCATGTATATTTTTCATGTTTCTCGACTTAAATATCTTTATAGATTGTGTAAATTACTAACCCATGCACATAATGGCTGTTTTCCATCTTAAGTAATGGCCTTTTAAAATAATTTTATTACAGCAAATGGATTAATTAACATCTAGTGAGAACAACACTGCACATGGATTTTCAAATAAATTAATATATAAAGACAAGAAACATACTTTAATAAATATTGCATTTTAATTATCTTTATAAATGTACATTTTTTAGCAACAACATAATCTTTTTATCAACTGTTTACTGATAGAATTATGAATTTTGACCGTGTGCTTTGATTATCTGGTAATTTTACCTCTCCACTGTCAAAATAATCATTTCTTTGACTTTCCAATGTCAATGACTCACCTCAACTGTTTTCTGAAAACAGTCCAATAGCAGAAGGTGGCTATTCTTTTGTAAATAAGACAATAAAAAAGATTATTCTGCTCATTTTAAACTGTGTACTTTTCTAGACAAAAGGGACTACTACTTCTACTACTACAACTTGTCAAATTTTCCATTATTATGCACACACATGCATATTAATTAATGAAAGTATTGGAAAATTTTTAAATTTTTTATTTATTGTGTAAATTTATTTAAATTTACACAATAAATAAATTTACACAATGAATAAAAATATTAACAAAAAATATAGAAAAAAATCATAATAAATCTTGAAACTGCAACCTTCTGCAAATTGAAATATAAAAACAACAAACTAGACATCTTGGCTATTGGTGTTGTTTCTTTGTGTCATGACATTTAAATCAGGTAAAATTTTTTGGAATTTTTTATAGAAATATAAAATTTTGTAGAAAATATACATTTAGTATGTTTATTGGGGAGGCAATGTCTATAAAATGATATACTTTTTGTTTAAAAAAGTATTGGTAATTGCTAACCTTCTCTTGTAAGAACTGCAATTTTGATATTCTGTATATTTAAAAAATTACTAATAATCGTATGATCTAATAAAATTTATTACAGATGATATTGTTAATCATAAATTATTTTGTTTCTATATTCAAATATATTCAAATATGATTTTTAATAAGAAATATATTTAAATTTATCTATGTATAATAATTTATTACTTAGCGTTTCTGAATAAAGCTCAGATCCATGTATTATTACTATCAAATCTGTCTGTATTGAATGTACATAGTTCAAAAGGAACTGCTAAAAGCATAAAAAAGCCCATTGGATCTACATTTTAAAAAAACTTTATTTAACTATTAAAATCCAGCAATAAATTGAATGTTTGACTTTTTGAAATTCATCTTCAGATTACAATAATATATAAAAAGTTTGAATACTTAACAAATTTAAACTTCAATTGTTTCCACGGATTTGAGCACAACAAAACAAATATAACTTAAAGTATAATGTTTTAAATTTATACTTCAAAATTTTGAATAAAATGGAAAATAATACAATCTTAATAAAATAAAAGTAAACATTAACATTTAATAATAAAAGTTTTTATTAAATATATAGAATTCCAATATTAAGACTAACCTGTGTTTATGGAAGATTAGAATGCAACACCAAATAATAAATAATAGGACGCCAGTAAATTCACAAATTGCAAATGCCCAAGGAATAAGTGGTACATTGTCAAGGAATATGTCCGGCAATGGTGGATATGTTTGCATATCAGGAACTCGATCATGTACAATCACCATAACTATTGCAGTTATCCACGTGACAACGACAAAATATAACACACCCACGATAGTTTTCCAAACCTCAGGCTTTAACTTGAAAATAATATTTTATAATTAACAGAACATTAATAACATTTATAGTATCTTAATGTTAAAATTTTAAAACTAAATAATATAATTTATGCTAATGACAAACAATAGAACAGAAAAGAGTATTAAAAAATTACTTATTTATTTCTGCTGTGAACTATTCAAAACTGAGATAGCAAAATTATAAATTAAAACATGCATACACAACTGCTAATAGAAACTGATATATCTGTAATTTATTAACAAGCAAGCTTATATATATATATAACCACATAAAATACATGGCAAGTCAGAAACCTCACAAACATCTTTAAAATATTTAATGTTAGATAAATATAATCATTACCATTATATATTAGACCAATGAGTATACCTATGGCATGTAGTCAAACCCCACTGTCATCTTGAAAGTCACCATCTTCAATACAATTTTAAAATTTCAAATGAAAGAAAATGATATGAACACTAATTGGTGGAAAATTGAAAATCCAATGATGAAATCCATTTTGATGTGTCTTTATTCATTTAAACTTATCACACGTTAAAAATTCCATGTGCTCATCATTATCAATGTTGTTTTTATCATTTATAATGTTATTGCTAACATTATTAACAGAAGAAAGAATCAATACAGTAGAACCTTGAAAACTCGGCCTAATGTGGACCGAAGGGTGGTCGAGTTTGTGAAAATGCCAGGTTATTGGGAATGGGGTTAAAAAAAATAAGTACGAGTGTTTCCT
This sequence comes from Centruroides sculpturatus, assembly GCF_000671375.1. NCBI lineage: Eukaryota > Metazoa > Arthropoda > Arachnida > Scorpiones > Buthidae > Centruroides > Centruroides sculpturatus. Next base: position 100,372 of record NW_019386044.1, read on the forward strand.
CAGAAAATACTGTACTGTACTTGTATGTATTGTTTACTTGAGAATATAACAGAGAATAAACTGCCCAAATACCCTTAAACAAAGGAAAAGTACGTCCTTTATGAAGGCATAGAGCCTTTACTACATGAAAATGAAAATTAATAAATACACTGTGTACAGTAATTTACCTGATAAGACAGACCTCAGAAAAATACTTTATGAGAGCTTTTATACTTTTATAAAGCTGTCTATAATGAAAATTAATTAACTAAGGATTTTTTTGCCCTGCCAGGGTGTGGCATCCCATTGAATAAAAAAAATTAAATAAAAGCTTTACTACCATTTTATAAACATATTGAGCTATATATCAATACATGCACACAAACACCAAATAAAGTTGATTTTTTAAAGAACGAAAACTGGTAAAATTCAGTCGTTTTTAATTTCATAATTTTGCAGTGTTTTTATTTTTTATTGCAAGATGGAATTTATTTTATAAATTTATAGCTCAAAACTAGATATGAATGAATACTATTCACAAATACCAGAAAATATTTGAGTTAGTTGCTGTGAGGGCCGAACTAACCCTCAGTAAAGTGTTATTTTCAATTTTATTTATTGGAACTTTAATCAAGTAAAATCGAACGTTAGGCTAAAAGCCATAAAACTTATTTCCCACGGAGTTTGTTCCTTGTTGAATCAGATCAAGTTAGTCAGGGATGTGTCACCAGGAACTTTTGATGGAGAAGACATATTGGACGTGCGACCGTTAATAGCCATCATCTGACCTCAGGGAAAAACCCCAAGAGGAATGAAAGAGAAAAAAAAAAAGATCCCGAGGTCAGTCGTCCTCCAAAGTTCGTCCGCTCAAGAATTTATACCGTGCNAGGAAAGGTGAGGAAACCCTATTGCCAGGAGGTCCCAGTTAACAGTATATGAATTTCTGACACAAACCGAAAGACACGTTATTTTACTTCGAACGTATTCCTCTGAAGAGTGTTAGATAAATGACCGGCACGACTCTACTGTTAAAAAGAAATGTGATGTACAGAAACAAGACACTATTAATTTCAGGTAGGGAGAATATATTTTAAATTAAATTAAATAAATAAAAAATATAATTAAAAATTACAGCCCGAAATTGTGATTATGTGACAATAAATAATTTTATTCAATCAAGTTTTATATCATGTCTTTCGGACGTTAACTTACACAACTTCACGGGGTCATCACAACCTGTCTAACAAGGATCATTTCTCAAATACAGTAGAGCGTCGTTTATCCGAATCAATTGAGGTCTGGGGTTGTTCGGATAACTTATTTTTCGGATAACCAATTATGTACGAAAAAATATATTAATTTATCCCGTGTTGATGTTTTTCTCCGTTGCGTGTCGCTTCGCGTTGAATTTTCGTCGATGTTAAGCCTAACGAAGACTATTGTATCGTTAAAAGTTATTTTTTCATTTTGTAGGAACAATAAAAATTTATTGAATAATATAAAAACAATAAAAAATTATACTTCAGAAGTTAATTTAGTATCAAAAACGTAAAATATTTGAGTAGCCAAAGACATAGCCAAAGATTACAGCGCCACAGCAGTGGCAAAAATTTAAATTTGTCGACTGGAATTCCTTCGGATAACAGACGTTTCAGATAACCGACCTTCGGATAAACGACGCTCTACTGTATGTTTATTGTATGGATATATATTTTTATTGCATTTTATGTTAATTTACTTTATTTATTTTGTTTTATTTTAAGTTATTTACTTGGATCCATGTATTTAATTAGTTCTATTTATCTTTTATATTTTTGTATTTAAACGAATTGTTCAAATGGATATAGAAATTTGAATTTTGTTTCGCATAAACGTTCAAACCTGGAACCGGTGCAAAGAAATGTTCTAAGAATTTCAAAAATACCTGATGATGACATGTGGAGCAGGTAGAAAACGTTTGTAGGATAATAAATATTACTTCTCGGAAGCATAAGGTGTTTGAGTCATAGTAATCATATTTTATTTTTATTTCATATGCTCAAACTGAGTGATTTATTTTGTTGCTATTGTTGATACATTATTGCCATTTTATATGAGTTAGAATGAAAAATTATCATACTGTAAAAAATTTATAGTGCATACAAAAATATTCCATATTCAATCTTCAGGATTCAAACTTGGCTAAGACATACAGGAAGTAAAAATCATAGGAATAGTTAAAAATTCATAAGTTAAGGTTCACTAAAATTCATATAATATATGATTTTTAGTGGGCCTAGTCATCCTAGTCTCATTTATGACTGACAAATACAGTAAAATCATTTTAATTATTTGAATGATTACAGATAACTTTAAAATCTAAGTAATTAAATTTAAAGTATGCCATTATCATTATTTAAATCAATAAAAAATTTTTCAAACCTTCATCCCAAGTGGAGGCTGCTTCAAGTCATTTTCTGTGAGAGTAAGCAGTGCTTTACCATCAATTTTATGTTGTTCACATAACAATTCAACATAATTATGAAAACCTTTTTCTTCAAGCCAGACAGAAACTTCAGCAGTACTCCAATCTTCTACTTTTTCCATTTCTAGAAAAAAAAAAATAAAATTACATTTAGCTTTATGTTAATTATTTATAATGCTACCAATTTCTAAACATACAAAACAAAGCTACTTTTCTAAATTTAATAAATTATGAAAGTAATGAAAGTATCAGGAAAAATTATCACTAGGACAGTAAAATAAACAAATCTAAACAAATCCAGTAAAAACCTTGTGAATAGTCTAGTGCTGGCAGGCAATAGGGCATCTCAATGGGGACAGAACAATTGAAAGTAGCCTGAGTTCTAAATGTCAATCATTCCATCATTTGCCACATTTGGAACTGATATCAAAGCAAAGGAACATTGTCATAAAGACCAGTAAGTGGACATCCAAGAGCCACAATCACTCAGGATGACTGTTTTCTGTGTCTGCAAGCATGACACTACAGATCAATTGCCGCACATCAGCTGTCTTCGGATCTTGTAGTGATGACAGGAAATATTATTATATAATACATCAGCAGGCCAAGAAATCAGTTTATGTAGATAATCATATTTTATATTTCAATAAACACTCAAATTTTTTGAATATTTTGACTCAAACACCTTATGCTTCCAAGAAGTAATATTTATTATCCTACAAACGTTTTCTACCTGCTCCACAGGTCATCATCAGGTATTTTTGAAATTCTTGGAACATTTCTTTGCACCGGTTCCAGGTTTGAACGTTTATGCGAAACAAAATTCAAATTTCTATATCTGTTTGAACAATTCGTTTAAATACAAAAATATAAAAGATAAATAGAACTAATTAAATACATGGATCCAAGTAAATAACATAAAATAAAACAAAATAAATAAAGTAAATTAACATGAAATGCAATAAAAATATATATCCATACAATAAACATAATTATAAGGATGGAGTGCATGCTGATTATACTGGGTTATTATCAATCATATATTTCCATGCTGTTGGTAAATTTGTGGCATGTTTATAGTTCAAACAGTTGCCTGCAGTGCCTGATCTGTATATTTCAAATTTCTCCAGTCATTACTACAGATCAGGCACTACAAGCAAATGATTGAACTATAAAGATGCCACAAATTTACCAACAGCATGGAAATATATGATTGATAATAACCCGGTACAATCAGCATTCACTCCGTCCTTATAATTACAGTAGAGCGTCGTTTATCCGAATCAATTGGGGACTGGGGTTGTTCGGATAACTTATTTTTCGGATAACCAATTATGTACGAAAAAATATATTAATTTATCCCGTGTTGAAATTTTTCTCCATTGCGTGTCGCTTCNTTCATAGGTAATGAAAACAGCCTTTTTAGTAATTTTTTCTTAAAAGATTGTAATCAAAAAACTTTTTCTTACTATTTATTACTTAATACAAGCCAGTTTTATGTACTACATGTAAAAATGAAATCGTCATAGTTTTATTAATATTTAGTTCTTTTATTTAAAATGATCTGCTGAATTTTTTCAGGTTACATTAAGGCCAATTAATAATTCAAAAGAAAGTAATTTGGCTTTAAGTGGCCAGTTTAGCCATCAATTTAATAATTATAAATAAATTTTTAATTTTAATTTAAACTCTATTTTCATTATTTTCTTCCAGAGAAAAGAATCAGCTCAGAGCAGGACTTGAAACTGCAACTCCTGCTTACCATGCAATTGCATCATCAGCTATACTACTCAGACCTTCATCCAATCTTCACTTCCGAGCTATTAATAAATATTTAGATATAATCATACTGGTTACTCACTTCACAGCAAGACCAAATGGTTAAGATATGTTTAACAGAAACTAAAATTAAATTTTCACTGCTTTCCAGTTAATCTATCATCAAAATCAAATAAAAAAAAATGTCATATCTCTAGTCCACCAGTGGCTAAGTGGATAAATCCATTGAACACTGGTAGTTGGTCACAGGTTTATGCCTTACCAAAAGGCTAGACCACATGACATTTTCTGGTTTTCTTTATCTCATTGTCTGGACTTAAATTTCTTTAGGTGTTTAACACCTAAATAGACGACAATTTCCTATAGAAAGTCTTTCCAGGATGCACTACTCTCTTAGCAAATTATCAGTGTTGCATTGACTTATTATCAGTAGTGATATGGATTGATAGAATAAGGAAAAAAGTAGAGAATCTATCTATACTGTAGATAGTGAAAGTAATAGAAGTAAATTGTTAATTTCATAAATGATTATTATAATATTAGTAAGTCATTCATCTCTCATCACACTAAAAATTTGATGTGATTTATTTGTATAAACTGACAGCTAATAGGAAATAATTCTCAGAACATTAAATTACAGAATTTTGCTACATTGACTAAGTTGCAAAAATCTAATTATTTTATTTACTGCCAATTTTGTCTTTATATTTCACTGTTTCAATGAATCTACTGTGGTAACTTAATGGATATTGTCATTTTGTTTTTAGCATATTAGACAAATTCTTAATCTGGGAATCACCGAAGTAATAATGATAAAGTGGATGTAAAAAAAATATAATTCATTTTGTTATAAAAAATCAACAAACAGTTGTAAATTACCTGCTTCTGCTGAACTTTGCAGATAGCCTGATGTACCAGATATCAACTAATGCAGTAAAAGGAAGCAGTTTGCTAGCCAGTTCTCTATTCAGTCATTTTTAGAGAGATCAATATCAATTCTTTGACTTTGCTTTATAGTCAGTTTTTTTTCTTTTTCTATCATTTCGTTCATAAGGTGCAATATGACAATACTGACTCACTTTTTCATTTTCATAATTTACTTATTTGTTGCATTAGTATGTTTCACTATTGTAATTTTTCAATTAAGATTCAAAGGTAAGTGAATACATTTCATTCTTTCATCTAAAGGTTATGTTTACATTTGCTGAATTTGCCCAATTCTTTGTTTAACAGTTTGAGCTTGTCAGTTCTGTAGAATAAAAATACACTAAAGCATACCTATTTATTACACAAGTGAAGAGAACTGGTTCAGCATTATAATCACATGATATAAAGTAGAAACATCAACCCTGATTTGGATCCAATGGTTTTTTAATTTCTCTTATTAACTTTTTACTTAAATTTATGTTTTGTTTTATAATTAAGGATTTGTATGTTCTCATTATTTATCTCTAAATTTATATACAAATTTTTTAAAATACAATTCATATTCATCTATCTCTATAAATATAAATCTGAATTATAAACAATATTTTAATATCACTTATTGAAAATGTACACATTGTAATTATAATTTCATGGTATATATTTAAAAGGAAACATTCCAAAATAATTATCCAGGAACAATAAATCATTATATACAACAATATTTTACATATATATATATGTAATATGAGATACACAAAACACTAAAATTACATAGCTAAATAAATAAATAAATCACATATGTATACTTTTATAACAAGTTTAATTTGGCAGAGTTCCAGTTGACTATATTTACATAAAACTTTTGAAATTTACATAAAATAGCCATATTTTCATTTTAGAGAAAAGCCTCATAGAAAAAGTGTAATATTCAACAAATTTATATTGCATATAAACTGTTCCCATCTTCAGAATGTATTGTGTTAAAAAGACAAAGAAATTTGGTATTTTTGAGCCATACATTATTTTGTGATTATCAATTTTATTTTTTATTACAATCATTTTACTGATGTTTCAATTAGTTTTTTAAAAAACTATTTTTTAAATATTTTAAGTTTATTTTAAAACAAAAATCCTCTTAAAATATATTCATATCAAAGTTTGAAATGTCAAACCAGATAAAAATTAGAAGTGTTTATAAAATGAAAAAAATTATGCTGGTTAATTGAATTAATAAATCAAACTGAAAATATTTCCAAAGCACATTTTGAATAAATTTTTTACCCTTCTTACAAATAGCGTGTGTTCCCTTATAATCTACTACAGTAATTATATTTGGTAAGTCAGGTTATTTGCTGCAGCTTGCTTTAGAATTAATGTAACAAAGTATTTCTTAACATTATAATAGTTAATTTGTGCTTCTGGCTATAAAAGTAAAGGAGATAAGAACACTGCCAAGCCTCCAGAAGAAAGATTGTCATTTCATAGGTAATGAAAACAGCCTTTTTAGTAATTTTTTCTTAAAAGATTGTAATCAAAAAACTTTTTCTTACTATTTATTACTTAATACAAGCCAGTTTTATGTACTACATGTAAAAATGAAATCGTCATAGTTTTATTAATATTTAGTTCTTTTATTTAAAATGATCTGCTGAATTTTTTCAGGTTACATTAAGGCCAATTAATAATTCAAAAGAAAGTAATTTGGCTTTAAGTGGCCAGTTTAGCCATCAATTTAATAATTATAAATAAATTTTTAATTTTAATTTAAACTCTATTTTCATTATTTTCTTCCAGAGAAAAGAATCAGCTCAGAGCAGGACTTGAAACTGCAACTCCTGCTTACCATGCAATTGCATCATCAGCTATACTACTCAGACCTTCATCCAATCTTCACTTCCGAGCTATTAATAAATATTTAGATATAATCATACTGGTTACTCACTTCACAGCAAGACCAAATGGTTAAGATATGTTTAACAGAAACTAAAATTAAATTTTCACTGCTTTCCAGTTAANTTTTCAGGAAAGAAAATTAAACACTAGAAATTAAAATACATCAAATATTTGTCTTTAAATTATTTACACACATTATCTCTAATAAAATTTAACATGTAAATTTGATAAGAATTATTAAAAAAAATAATAAATAAATAAATATACAATTGACCTTACAGAAAAATGTAATTAAATTCGTAATTATTATGTAAATTAATTATCTTAATACGCAAATTATTTATGTAATTCTATCAACGTAATTAACAATACATTTAACTTATTTTCAATTAAACCGTTTATCGTACTTAAAGAGCACGATTAAGGAAATCGATTCGAACGATAAAAGACTTATCTGCGATAACTTACATAGAGATAACAACGCAAAGTAACCCGAACTCCGATTAACTTTCCTTCATCAAATTTATTTGATATTGTACATAATGATTAAAATAAATTTGTATACAGTAGACATTACGCATAACCTAATAAAAGTATGTTACATTAACTGGGACAATAGTATATAAATTAAAATAAATTACACATACAAAGCTGGACAAAATAGGACAGTTACAAAACGAGTAATTTTGCAATCTCAAACGTTGGCATTGATTAAATTGTTGTGTAAATATACATTTGTTTGCCTGACATTCACTTTGCATTAAGAGTTCATTGTAAAAGCAAGTTTGGACTTTTCCATTGAACTCTATTATTATTATTATTATTATTACAATTACAACATTTGAGTCAATTACAAACTTTTTTACTTAATATTCTACGAATTTATCTTCAATGAAAACAAACTGTTACACGCTTT
>NW_019386045.1:0-13715 GCF_000671375.1 Centruroides sculpturatus
TCTGTAAAAGTATACAAAAATAAAAACAAAAATATCATAATTCTAAAATCGAACAAAACAAAAAAGAAAAACTAAACACTCAATAAAACACAATTTAGTAAAACTCCAAATACAAGTACAGTGGAACCTCGGTATACGACCTTAATCCGTTCCTGATGTTTGGACTTATACCGAATAGGACGTATACCAAACCAACCTTTCCCATAAGAAGTAATGTAAAAACGATTAATCCATTTTCATGTAAAAAAAAATGGCTGGCTTTAAACATCTCGCTATCCTGGCTAGTTCCTGGTTGATTTTTCATGAGATCAGCATGTATCTTTTTAGCTTTCTCGCAAATAATTGCCTCTGTTGCTACTAGGTTTGCCTTATGTTTCGCACATTTCAAGTGATTTTTAATGTCAGTTCTGATACGCTGTCGCCAGCACACTGTTTTTCAGTTATCCAAAGCAAAAGCAGTTTCTCACATGATTTAATATTCTTGATCTGTGTTTAGAAATTGATTTAACCGCTTTCGCAACGTTAGCAGATTTAATAATGTCTTTATTTTTCACGATTGTCGATATCGTCGTTCTCGGAATACGATATGCAGCAGTTAAATCTCGAACACGCTTACCGCTTTCATATTTCTCAACAATCTCTTTTTTCAGTTCCATTGTGATTTTAGTTATTTTTTTTTAGTTTTCTGTTGCTTTTCATTTGCCTTTTTGCAATTCATCATTAATAAAACTAATTAAATTTTACTTACAAATTAAAATCAGAAGAAATTTAACAAAGTTATAAACCGTGGCACCGCGAACGTTTAGTCTGGTCTACTACACCGATAGTGCTACTTGTTCATAGATGGCGCGTATAATTGAATTAAACTAAGTCGTATACCGAACAAAAGTTCGCATACCGAGCAAAATTTGTTTTGTCCAAACAGAACGTATTCCGAATTGGACGTATTCTAAAGCAGACGTATACCGAGGTACCACTGTACTGTAGTAAATTACTACTCGTATTCGGAATTTTTCGAATGTCAATACTAATTTGTAATTATCTACTCAATATCCGTTACCTCTTAACCAAGTAGCACGTAACGAATATTGAGCGCACCAGTACCAATATTTATCCGTTAATCCACATGAGTGATCTTTTTCGTACTAAATCGACACGTGACTTCCGCGTGATTCGCATTTTGATATCCACTATATCGATCGCGCCTCATTATTACGCTATTTGGCTAGATTAAAGATGTATAAATCAAAGATAAATAACGACGGCGTGATCATCTTAGCGACTTACAGTGGAAGATACAAGGGGAGGGCTACAGGCCTTAAGCTCTTCTATTTACAAAAAGATTTGAATTTATTTGTTCGAACTTCAAAACATTGTTTTTAAAAACATTTACGAAAATTATTGTCTGTCTTCAATACAAACTTTGTGCACGTATTAATAATATGTACTTATTAATTGTTTAAATATTTCTAATTTTTCAGTTAGCTCTTCTTTTAAATATTTCTGGATCCGCCATTGGCGACATACCTTTGTAAAGAAAAAACGAAAATATTGATTTATTAGTAATATTTTCATAATCTTTCATCTTTATATCTTTTTGTCCCTTTTATCAAAAATTTTCAGAAAATTACGAACTTATTATATTTATTTTTTAGCTATTTAGGCGTAATATCATTATAATGACTAAAATAGATTATCATAAGCAACTACTCTCGCAATTGGTTAATTTTGAAGAACATAATTTTATGTAGCCTACTGTAATAAATTTCAAAATTAATTGTGAACGTTTCATTTTTTGTAAATATAATTTTCGTATTTATTTATTTATTTTTCAGTAGGAGGAGGATCAGCTGGATCGGTTTTAGCTAATCGTTTATCTGCAGATCCTCAAAATAGCGTTTTAGTACTAGAAGCTGGGAGCGACGAAAACATAATTAGTGATAATCCTGCTTCCACCATTCTTTTACAAATGTCGACCCTTGATTGGACCTACCTGACCGAACCACAGAAATACGCGTGCTTTGGTCTAAAAGGACAAGTAAGTTCTACGTTCACGAAAAATTATTTTGTTTAGCATGTCCCTTTGCATACCATATCTCTTTACACTGGTGTTCTAAAGTAGTGGGCGCCTACAGATATGTTTTAATAAATCCAGAGATAATGGGCATAATACCTTAAATAATGGTCATGAAATGTTGAACCCTCATAGCATCGTCTCTTTATAATGAATTATATGATTCGTATTTTACAGTATTACTTCATTTACTGATATAAATGACACGTAATAAACTCATTTTGATGCCAGCTATTGCTGTGAGCTATTCGAACTTGTAAATGATGTGTTAAAAATTAACTATACGATATCCCAAGATGTGCGAATATTGACGCCTATAAGGAAGAAATGCATCCAAATTTGGTCTGAATATGACTCAAATTGCTCAGAGACTGAACTGTTTCCATCGCAACATCGCAAAATTTTAGATGTTTGGAAACTTGGTACTTTATCTAATAGAAAACTACCGCATGTATCTTCGTCAAAAGTTAACAAAATTCTTTGCAGTTTGAGTCGAAAAAACCGAATTGCTATGTCTCAGGAATATACGATAATGTGAAAAGGATCAGCAGAAATGATCAAGTTCATGTGTTGTTCGAAAGAAACTTTATAAAGAAGGAATTTTGGCATGTAAGGTTTAGAAGAAATCATTACCGACTTATTCCTGGCCATTGTGTAAACATCTCAATCGCCAACAAATTTTAAACTCGTCTAAAACATTTTGTAATATAATTTTGTTTACATTTGTATTTTTTCTTCTAAATCTGTTACAGTTTTCGAGATAAAAATAGTTACCATAATTTATGAAATAGTTATCATAACTTATATTTATTATTTATGCATAGATTTCAATAATAAAGTTTAATTGTGAAGACGTTTTATACTGTTATTTTTTTTTTTACTCTTAAAACTAGCAATCGCGATGGCCCAGAGGAAAAGTATTAGGAGGTTCCAGTGTTTTAAATCACATGATTTATGCGCGAGGCAATCGTAAAGACTACGATAATTGGGCAAAAAATGGTGCTTTCGGATGGAGTTGGAAAGACGTATTCCCATATTTTCTTAAATACGAAGACAATACAGATATAAATCTTTTACAAAATGGTAACACCGATCTTAATTTTTATAGTGTTATTATTTTTGTGATTCTTTTGTATAACATTTATAGTTGTTAATTTAAATAATTGTTTTACTAAAGGTTATCATGCTTCTGGTGGATACTTAACAATATCTACACCATCGTATTCTACTATTCTCCGTACAGCATTTTTAGAAGCTGGAAAATCTTTAGGATATCAAATTGTAGATGTGAATGGTGCAACGCAAACAGGTTTATACATTTTTAATTAAATTGTCGATTCTGAAAAAGAATAATTTAATAAAATATTATTTTTTATACCAATTTAAAATCTTATATCAAGAACCAAAATAAAATAGGCCTACATTCAGCCAAATGAGCATTAATAACAAGTTTAGTATAATAATAATAACAACGTCAGTGATATAAGAGATATTATACTGTAGTGTTAGTAAAATATCGTAATATGACAATGAATAGAGTTGTTAGTAAAAAAATAAATTTCAATAATTAATATTTTAAATTAAGCTTTAAAAATTTAAATATATGTTTTACTTAAATATATCTTTTAAAATCATAATTAGTATAAACGGTTTTATTTAATGTTACATTTTTGGATATTTTTCTTTGGTTATTAGGTTTTGCTCCCGTTCAATCTTTTTTAAGAAATGGAAGACGATGTAGTACCAATAAAGCATTCATAAAACCTGTTCTTCATCGTCCTAATCTACATATTTTACTTTTTTCGTTTGTCACTAAGGTATACTTATCTTAAAATTTTAACGTGTATACTATTTTGAATAGCTCAGATGGGGGTTGCTGCCACCCTACTATAATTATTTTGAACACTTACTATTTTTCTTTCCGCAAGTTCAGTAGTTTCATTTAATACTAATAGTAGTGTTATATAATGGAACCACTCAAAATCTGTTTTTTTTTTTTTTTTCTTTTTCTTAAGGATATGGTATTTGCAGCCAAAGTGGATTTGTGTTGTCTTTCATACTACCTGAACCCTCACATAGCAAATTTTAGAGATAAATGCCACATTTTTAAACAAACACCACTAATCCTAAGAATGAAATCTGTATCTATACTACCTAGTTCATTAAGACGCTGTGAGTAAGCAACACGATAACAAAGCGCCAGTAAACACTGAAAAGAAATGTTAATATTTCATTTGCATCTTATTTATATTTCTGTGACAGTATTAGGGGAGGTCGGGGCAAGATCGGCATGTTAAGCTTTACTTAAATTTTGTGTAATAAATACTGCTGTAAACTGAAAAAAACCTTTTGCATATTGTCTATTGGAATGTTACCTTGCTATACATCTGGTTAAAATCAGTTTGGACATAAAAATAATTAAAATAATTACAACTTTACAAGAAGAGAGAAATTGACGAAGTTGCCCCGGGTATAGGGGCAAGATCGGCAACTTCTTTTTTTTGTAAAGTTGTAATTATTTTAATTATTTTTATTAAAGTTGCCCCTGGTATAGGGGCAACAGTAATGGGGTAAGATAGGCACGTATATAAAATTATGTTATTAACAATGTATAAGTTGGAATTCACTATTAAAACAAAGAAATACAAATCCAACACCCATTTAATATTATTACAACGAAATGCAAGTTCAAAGACATATATACATGAATAACAAATGCAAACATGTTTTCATTTATCATCTGTTTGATTTTTATCCTTTGCTTCTAATGTGGCTTTATGTTGCCGATCTTACCCCGCTAGTCATGATTTCGAAACATTAAGTACAACCCTGAGAACAGAATGCCAAGCCACGATCTGGCCACGTGAATAAGTTGAAGTTACATCCTTCTAACAGGAAAAGTAACTTTCGTTATCATGGAATTATAACAAAACCTGCCAATTCAATATAAATGGAAAAAAAATATTATATGGAATTGAACGAAAATGAAAATTTGCTTGATAATTCAACTACGCTTGTTGGAGAACAATAAAAACACTACACTCAGCAAGCCACCAATAAAACTCAACTGCCTAACCTATAATCAAAGTTTTTTTTTAATTTGTTTTTAAAAAAAAGCGCTTGACAAACTTGCCCCGCATGCCGAAGTTGTCCCGATCTCCCCTATATGTTATGTGATAACCAGTTCTTTAAATTTTAGGGCTTATCACACCAATGATATTACAAAAGATATCGAAATTTACAACACAATAAAGAATTTTTACAATAATTGAATCTAAAACGTATACAATACATCCAAAATGAAGTCCAGTTGGTGTTTTTATAAAGATAACAAATCAAAATATACATAAAAGTTCCATAAAAAAGGCTTAAATAACAAAGAAGACATCACAATTAAACAAACTGATGTTATCTTTATACGTACTGTACAATAGATACAATAGATATAATTTTTTTTCTGTTCTTTCTATAATCAATCCAGCCGTGGACAGCATTACACACAATTAACAATAATTAATAGCAAAATATATTAAGCATTAAGCGATAAAAGGCAATGGGTTCAGTATTATATGCAAAAAATGATTTAACATATATAAAATATTACCGATTCAGTCATAAACACTTCTCTAAAGCCTTATATACATTATATATATATAGGCCTATATATAATAAGATAGAAGAAACTTTCTTCATATTGCACAATTCTATCATTTAAGATTTTATGTGAAATGATAAGTAATATTATTCTTTACATTTCTCGTGTTTAGTTACAACTGTTAAAATATAAAAGTTCAAATCCGAAAAGAATGAAAATATATATTTACATCACAATCATGCGTCATTTCATACGAAAATGTAACAATATTTTTTTCGACTTTTCCCTCCCTATGGGGAACTGAGAACCTTTTATTATCTAGTCCATTGTGGGTTCGTATAGGTTCACAAAGGAACGGCTGGGTGATGAGAAATGACATATTCATACAGAACACCTCGAAAAAACTTCCTGGGATTTTTGGCCCGTCCACATTCGATCCCAGGCTCCCAGAGCAGTAGACTTCCATTTTAACATATACTGTTTTTCATATATTTTTAAAAACTCTTTCTACCCTGTGGGCTCCAAGAAAACCTCTTTTAGAAAGAAAATTATGGGTTCGAGCTACGCCCACAATGGCGATTGAGTGGTGAGGGGTGCCGAACGTATTCGGTCAGACCAACCCTCGAAGATTGCCTGGGGAATTTTCGACCCGTGTAGGATTCGATTCTGGATCCCACAAGGTGGTGGGTGATGCCATCTAAGCCGCTCGGCCATCTGGCCGTCCTGTTTTTCATACTCTAGTTACTATTTGCTCACATTATATTATTTCGCTCCTTGACAAAGAATAAACCTTTTATAAGATAACTAGCATATGCATATGACCCCAGCGTTGCTCCAACACAAAATAACAACAGCAAAGGTTAAGATTATTAGATTATTTCTTACTTCTCAACCTTCTACTATATTATATTATAGCATTTGATTAATATTTACAAAGGTTATCTTACGTAAGAGTTTATCAAATCGAGTTCCCACTCTAACACATCTTAAAAATTCTTGAAACTGTGTACAGTAGACCAATAAAGAATTTTAAAATGTGTTAGATTAGTGTGATAAATCCTTACGAAAGATAAACTTTATTTCTTCTTCCGAGGCTGATTAGAAAATTTATAGATGGGTCTGAAAATATGCTCGATTTTCCGCAAAAACACAAAAATTCGCATTTAAAATAGTACACTATATTAACTTGTCAATATAATAATTCTAAAGTATTCATTTTATACAGATAATATTTGATAAATTCAAGAGAGCAAGAGCCGTTACTTTTGATCGCTTTGGTCAGACATATATCGTAAATGCAAGGAAAGAGATAATAATATCAGCAGGTGCGATAAATTCGCCTCAATTACTAATGTTATCAGGCATTGGTCAGCAAAAAGATTTAGAGAAACTTCAAGTAATAATTTTTTTTTTATTAATCGTAGGACGAAATGTGATTATTTTTAATCTATAATCATATCATATTAATCTCTTTCTTGTCAGATTCCTGTTATTTCAGATCTGCCAGTAGGTTTAAATCTCCAGGATCATCCTTTCGTTTTGGGAACAAATTCTTTAGTTGATGTACCCGTTACTTCTGTTCTATTGCGATTTCTGAATCCAAAGGACTTTTTTCGTTATGTTTTTGTTGGAAGTGGTATGAATCCATTAATTATCCACATTTTATCTTTCTCGTAAGAGCGAAACTAACAATAAAATAACATTTTGAAAAGGACCGGGGATTTTATCTTCGGCAATTGAAGCGGTTGCGTTTATAAAAACTAAATATGCTAATGCATCTGACGATTATCCCGATATTCAATATATTTTCTCATCGGGAGGATTGGCTTCCGACGGTGGCAAAGTTTTGAAAGAAATATATGGAATAAAAACAGAAGTTAGTTTTTCCTAAATATTTTTAACATATTTCCGAAATACTTATTAATGATACATATATATGCGATATCTTTCAGGTATATAATTCGTATTTTAGACCATTCGATTTCGACGATACATTTACGATATTCACTGTTTTGTTACGACCAAAAAGTCGTGGATATGTAAAATTGAGAAGCGCCAATCCTTATCAGTATCCAATAATCCAACCGAATTATTTATCTCATCCTGAAGATATTTTGAGATTAGTCAGTGGTAAGTCTTTTAATGTATTTATTACATTATGTTTTAATTTCTTTTCCTACTAAAATTAAATTTTTTTATTAAAAATATTCTTCTGTAACTTTATAATGCTTCTGGTAAATTTAACATCATTTTTTTTAATTTTAATTTTATTTTTTTGAATTACCAATGTAGGTATACAGTCAGCATTGCGTTTAGCCAAATCGTTCCCCTTTAAAAAGTTAGGATCTCGTTTATTTCCTACTAATTTGCCGGGTTGTAAAAGGTTTCGCAGATTTAGCAAAGAACAATTGGAATGTTTTGCGCGAACTCTGACACTTACTTTATATCATCCTGCGGGAACATGCAAGATGGGAGCAGTAAATGACCCAACTACTGTTGTGGATCCTGAATTAAGGTAAGTAGTCTTACTAATTTAATTTAGTTGATAGTAATGGTCTAATTTAGTTGATAATAATAGTCTAATTTAGTCTAATCTATAATAATTGTTATCAAGTAAAAATTTTTATTTAAAATTGAAATATTGAAACAAAATTAAATTCGAAACATGTACGATGGTTTTGAAAAATTAATTCCGTATTCCTTGTGTAAAATAGTATGTAATATAATACAATTTCCCAGTAATTTTAAAACTATACGATTACTAGATTTCGAATTTTTTCAAAATTTGGAATATTTGTACATTTACATCTATAAAATGGGACAACTTTAAAATGGACCAAAGACTACATACGATGTCCATTTATATTTAATAATAGAGGTTATGGGCTACATAAACCCTGAAGTTACTTTAGCGTACATAAAAATATAGATAATGATGCAAGTCATGTTACATTCACATAGATTTGTACGTGAAGGCGAAATACACATTTTACGTAGTGTTCTGTGCTTAATATACAATACCTGCACCAAAAAAAAAAATTTTCACACGTCTATATGCGTACGTATTTTTAAACGTACCCAGTGGCGGATTTAGTACTTGAGAGGCTCCAGGCGCAATTCAATTTTGAGATTTCTCTCTAAATATTTTCACTGCCCTTACAACCTACAATGTGCAATCTACGCGCACGTTTTCCACTCTGGTAGGCAGTACGTAGCGGATTATGTTTCTTTGAAGCCCTAGGCTCAATTTGGTTAACAAATAAAATTCTTGAATAATAACAAGTTTTTCTTTAGTAAACGTTTAAAACGTATATTATAAAGTCTTAGAGGCATATTATTTTTGCTATTTAGTTTTACTAGACGTCGAGGTCCAAGGCGCTCGCGTAGTGCTCCTATTTGGTAATCCGCCACTGAACTTAAGCTATAACGCTATACATGTGAAAAGGTATTCACATACACGTGCGTCATTGTTACATATGTTCACATTTACGTGTTGATTGATGTATTATTAGACAGAACGTGGCTACCAATAACTAAAATTTCAGCAACGACTTGCATAACTTTTCCAATAAATTGTATTTGGCGCCAACTGTTATAAGATTTTATTTTAAAAACTTCTTATTAATTATTATAAAATGTCAAAAAGCTTAATTTTGAAGGTAAAAGTCAATTTAATAAAAAGAAGAAATTGTAAATACTGATAACATGTAAAATATTTAACCTTTGGCTTTCATATTGTAATTCATCGTATTAACAAGAGCCAGGCATTCATTTCGAGTAATTTCATTCCAAATTTGCTTGATTTTTTGCTTAAAAGTTTAAACCATCCACTCTTCTTTGAGAACAATTTCTCAATGCTATTTTTAATTTTTCCCCGCATTTTCTACAGGGGAAAGGTCGGAACTGCTCGATGGCTATTTTAATATGTTAATATTATGTTGGGCCAGCCAAGCCTCGGTGGTTTTTGCAGTATGGAAACTTGCACCATCCTGCTGGAAAATAAAATACATGATATTGTAATTTTTCTAATTAGCGTTTCTTCGAGGAGTTTTGATATTTTGCTGCTTTTACTAATTCCTTATTGAAATGCAAAATTTTCACACCTTGGGCTCGCAAGCAACCCCACACCATAACACTTGCTGGGAATTTTATAGTGCGTTGTAGACAGTCATGATGAAATGCCTCTTGCTTTCTAATGACTTTTTTCTATTGTATCCAATGTATACTTCAGACTTTGCCTCATCACCAAAATTAACCTGCTTCCACTGTTGTTGTGTCCAGCATTGTTGCTCTTTGCGCAATTTAATCGGTTTTATTTGTGTTATTGTGAAAAGTGATATATTTTCTTACCTGATACAAGCCGTAGCCAAGTTTGTGCACATGGATACCACAAATTTTTTTTGTAACTTCTTTTCCAATAACTTTATTCCATTCGTTCACTAATTCACTGAGTGATGCCCCTCGTTTTTTTACATTATTTCATAAAAGTGCTTGTGATCAGTCTTTGTTATGGTTGTTGGCCCTCCAGTTGATTTTTCTGGATGAATTAGACCAGTTTACTGATATTTTGAAATACACGTAATGCCTCACACTGTGGAATTAGCAATGTTTTATTCTTTCGCAACTTTTTTAAGGATTTGCCCTGTCTATGCAGGATGATAATTATTTCACGTACATCAACACTTACAGCCTTACCGGGTGCCATTTTCATTAAAAAAATACATCTCAGATGTTAATAATGTTAATAATAAAAATATGCAAATATCACATGTCAACTCATTTACAGATTTAGGAGCAGGTCATTTAATTTTTTTTTTTTTGACACAGATGCTTTTTTCAATTGATGATAACTTTTTCTTATGTATTATTAACTTAAAAATTTTATGTAAAATCTTTATGTATAATAAAAGTTACTAATGTAAAATAATTATAAATGTCCAAAATTTTTCTGTTTGACATTATTGAAGGATAAGCTAGAAATAGATTAAAATAACATGCCGTTTGAGGCTATTTTTGTCGAGGTTGTAGATGGATTGCAACCCTGTAATGAAAAGCAGCACATGAAAGAGTAAGATTTCCTAAACGTATCGTTGTTTTGCCGCTAATACTCCTCTTGCCACCATTAGGAATGACCGAGTGTCAAAGACCAGCCAGCCAACACGCTAGCAATGGGTAGTATGTCTTCACCAATAATGGCGGAATCAAAGAGCTCACCAGTGTCTCCCATAGTATGTCGTCTAAAATAGTTGTCTTCCGTTCTCAAACAGAATCGGAATTTATTGTTAAAAACTATATGTTGCCAGTTATAGCAGTCCATGCTTCTCTGTCACGGCACCATTGCAATCGAAGCCGACGATGTTAGGATGCTAATAGTAACACACGTAGTGATTGCAGTGCCTCTATTTATTCTTTGAAAACTAGCAAAGAAAATTTTCAGGAAAGAAAAGGAGTTTTGTAGCGAGACTTGCAGATGTCTCTGGATGCTCGTTTGAGGCAAGTACGATCAACTCCAGAGACGAACTGTTCGTACTTGCCTCATGATCAGACGTCTGCCTGAAAGCGTCCAGAACATAACCGTGGTGTTTGTGCACTGACATATCCACTGTTCCGATCACCTTTTTATAGTCAATTCAGAACGATCCAGATGTTGAGAAATTAGGTGAAACGGCAAGCCATCTTCGGGCTGGTGGAAACCAGCCCGAAGATACAACCTTTGTCAAAGCCCTTCAGTTATGAGTAATGTAATGCCCGTCGCATCACACAAGTATGTCTGGCATTCGAAATCTACAAAGGACTGGCACACTGAAACTGAAACACTGTGAGCTACTCTGAGCCTTTTAATAAAGTTCTGCGGTAGCGATTTTAATTACTTTGGTAACACTGCTTGAAGTGAAAATCGGATCAGAACAGTACGAAGTATATCTGTATACCGAGTTCCACAGTAACGGGCAATTTTATTTCGGTACATTACTTTATGTTGTCAACGAATGTATGACTAATATCATTTTAAATCTTTTTTAGGGTGAAAGGTGTTTCGGGTCTACGCGTAGTCGATGCTTCTATAATGCCAAATATCGTCTCAGGAAATCTCAATGCACCTACCGTTATGATCGCTGAAAAGGCTGCAGATATGATACTACAAAAAAGATTTTGGCATTAAAATAGTTTGGAGTAAGATGAGCACCTTGTAATATGTACAAAGTGACAACTCTTCTCCACGACATGGGATATCGAACGGATAGCCGTTTGCATGCTTTTGTGTATATATCAATGACATGTAATCTGCGCACATCTAGAAAGTTAAGTTAATTATTGGTTATTGAAGTTGATCAGTGTTAGAAATAGCATCCGTGTTTCGTGCCAGACAACATTTAGAGAAAGATTCTCACGGAAAGTTAGAGAAGATTATAGTGTGCAATTTACCATAATTAATGGAAATTAGCAATTGTTAGCAATGATTTTCGATTATTCAGCGAATTGTAAAGTTGTTTTATTATGTTCTTTGCTACACTAATACTATATATTTTAAATTTGCAAAATAGTTCGCGAATACAAGTGGTAAACCATCAAGAAAAGTTGAAAGGAAGCATTACTGCATAATGTGAAGGAAAGAGAAATGACAATTGCAGGAGTCATCAAAAAGTATCCGTTGCCTCAACGAACACTTCAGAGACAACTCAAATCCGAGAATTTTACGATGATTTCTATAGGAAGATAACCTATTCAATCTAATTCAAAATCTTTGAAAACTTGCAAAGCTTTGAAAGGTCTTGGAGTCAAAAATCGAAACTATGCGTAAGAACATTACTTACGTGCGTCTTCCTCCAAAGTATTCTACATATATTTCAAAGAGTTAAGACTTTTAATAATTTATTGCTGGTTTGTAAATTTTGTTATTTTAATTAGTTAATTTAAATAAAATTCTTAAAATTTACATTTATGTTTATTTTATTTTATTTTCAATTACTAGTCAAATAAAATTATTTCTAATAGGATAAAAGAATGAAACAAATATTTTTAAAATGTAACATTCTTTTGTAACAAATGCAACATATTCTCATTTATCACAGTAGTGAGTGTTTTAACTCATTCTTTCATATGTGAAATTCTTGTGTTATAGTTGTGAAATTGTTTTACGCAAGGCAATAAAATTCTCCATACCTAGACAAAAGATTTATCTTGTTAAGTCAGAATATGATATATATATGAGTGTTATTTACCTGAATGTACTGTACAGTACATATGAATGTTTTCCTCTCACTTCTGGTAAACGCATATTCGTCATTTTTGGGATGGATGTACTCTACTTTCTTCATTTCATGCCATAAAAATTATGTCAACGATACGGAATAACAAATACTTGCAACATAGAACTAGAAATAGATTTTTTAGAAAAACAGACAAAAATTTACAATGAAGAAGAAATGTTAAATTGTAATGTTTTTTTTTTATTTTTTTTAAATTGTCCTTGGCATAACCTGTAAATTTAGAAAGTAATTGATTACTGTTAGTCAAGAAAATGTGTTCAAGCTTTCTTTTATATGATGTACTCGTATGATAAGAAGCAATGATGCGTCTTCAAACTCCAACATCTGAAATGAACTGCACATTTCCATTGTTAACATTGCGTTTTTCTCGTGACTGTTTTCTTAAAATAACATTGGGTTTTACTGTGAAGTTCCTCATCGACTGACCGAATTTTCAAGAACTCCAAACCATAAAATTATTTGACTATTGGATGGCCTTGTCAACTCACCGATCTGGGGTTCGGGATCAAATTTGGATGAACTACGTAATACTCGTAAGGGACCAACCATTCGGTGCGTGATATGGCAAATAGTGGCGTGCAGTCATTGGAAGCGGTGGAAGTGCCGCTTCCCTTGTATTTTCTAAACAATAAATACATATTGTGCGATTATTTTCATATAATTAAAATTAATATTTTATTATGACCGCATTATATATCTTATTACAAATTTCTATACTACATGTGAAAAAAACGATAAGATTGCTATTATATATTCGAATATCAGTGGCGGAATGAAT
>NW_019386045.1:14887-96187 GCF_000671375.1 Centruroides sculpturatus
TATATAAAACGGAAAAGTATTGGAATCGTGTCAAATTTGACCCTCCAAGTTTTTTTTTTTACAAATCTACACGTTTGGAGACCTCCCGAACCCCTTAAAAAAGTCAATAAAAGGGGAAAAATTGTGTGTGTGTGTTTGCGTCTAATTTGTTTAATTTCTTTATTTTCTGTTCTGAGATATTAAACAATATCTCAAAATGGGTAAAGTTTAAGAAACGAAATGTGGCACTGTAGCTTGCGTATAAAGGGGCATTAATACTAATTAAATTTTGGTTCTTAATTAAAGGTCGACGGGGTGAAGACATAAAAGTGGTCATGTGTCATATCTCTTAATGAATATTTTACTCGTTATTAGCGCTCAAAATTTAAAAAAATAAAATAAAACTTGTCTCTACTCTCAAATTTTTTTGTTATTTTATAATAGTACAGTAAAACAGTTAAGATGTTCTCGCTTAAGATGTTAGAATGTGTATGGGGACACGGTTTAATTCAACCACTTTGACGCTTAATAACTAACTCCTGTGTTAAACCATCTGACTCCGATTCTGACCACTTTGACCACAGAAATTATTAGGCTTCAAACAGGATGAACAAAATCACGCCCCCCTACACAGTCTAACATCCACACATATAGAAAAAACCTCGAATATTTTGCTTAATTAACTCGAAATTTCAGGTGTTCTGAGTCCAAAAATGTAAAAATTTGGGAGGGGTCATTTTTTTGACCGAGCGCTACACTTTGTTATATATCCTCTTTTATATATAACAGGCGGAAAAGTAAAAATTATCGAATACATATTTATATATTACTTAGAGGAGTCTTTTAGCTTTGAAATAAAAAGTTTCTACGTTCTATCTTTATTAGAATTCTATTTATTGAATCTTTTATTTTGAGGTTTTTGAGGTCACGTGATGATATCAGAATTTCGGGTCTCTTTCGGTAACAAGTCCGCCCCTGGTCGGAGTCGGAGTTAGAGTCGGTAGATTTTTACACGACTCCACAGCCCTGTTTATAACTTAATTCGCCGATAGGAGTTTACTGGTATGTTTTTATGATAGTTCTGTATAATTGACAGGAATTTTAAAAAATCCATTAAAATATTTCATATATTTATTTTGCTTTTATTTTTCTCTCCCATCTTGTATTACTTACAGACGATAATCTTTGTTCTCTTAAATCTCCCGTTCTAAGAACTTTAAAGTTTGACATCTGTCACAACACGCCATTTTATTAGCAAAATTTCGTTCGAGTCGTTACTTTACAAGATTTGTCAGTTTGAGTCGCTACCAAGGAAGCGAACAAGCTTCCTTGGTAGCGACTCAAAACCAGAAGTTTAATAGCATCAATGCCTCTTATCCACAAGCTATAACAAGAGGACCATAGGATGTCTAACAGTTAACATCTCAGGATGAAGTAATGATTAAGAAATAAAATGTGATATGGTAGCTTGAGGCATAAGAAGCATTGATGCTATTAAACTTTGGTAGTAACCAGAACCAATCTCTAGTCGAGTACAGTCAGATTGATTTCTTCTTAATATTAGATGTAATAAGACAAATTTTTCCAGTTCAGTGAAAGTGACTGAAAAGTAAATTTTGGAAATTCCGTGGACATCTGGTCCTAAAACGAAAACAAACGATAGACAATCTATTAAGTTTAACATATTTAGATTTTTACAGCTATGACGAGAAAATTTACAACAACTTGTCGCGTCCTTTGAGGTATACTAGTGATGCGACAAAAGAGGCATTTGACATTGACCGGTATCGGCACCCTCGGGATTTGGCCGCCCGGATGCATGCACGCACTGCACGCCTACCAGGACCGTTTCTGATTCCATCCATTAGCCACTCGTAGGAAGCTTTTTGACTAAGTGGATCGTTTTAAGATTTAAACAATAAAGAATATTTTATATTACTTTTATAATACGTTTCTTTACAAAGCTATATTTAATTATAATTTTCTTTAAAAGTATATTCATACAACTGAAGAATATTTTGTACCAGGTGTGTACTGTACATTCACCACATATTTTATTTCACCTAGTAAGTTTTCGTTATTTTATTTTTAATTGTCGCCTTTATATCGTGGCTAGCGATTCAGAATGTAATTGTAATATTAAAAATACATTTAGAGAAGTTTACGGTTTTTACTGGCTTATCGAACAAACGATACGAATTGACCTTAGACCATCACTGACGCGCAATTAACTGATTGCTCCTGAAAGTCGGCTTCTTACAGAAACACAGCATCCCTATCATCAAATGTCACGGCACGCCACTGATTAGGAATAAGTCGCCTAAAGTATATTAATTATGTAATTACGATTTAAGATTTTATAACTTTAAAAATCTTAATCGTATAATTAATTAAAATGGAAATATACCTAATAAAACAAGAAGAGGAAGGGCGAAATGGTCCAAAATACAAGAAAATTTTGTATACAAAAATGTTTGTAGCCAAATTTGGGCTAAATCAGGAAGCATTAACCCAGATAAGAAGCAAGAATATTTCCTAAGTTAACTAATTAACTAATGTTTCTAATCCTTTAAATATTATTTTATAAATATTAGATTTTGTGACTATTATCTATCAATAGGACTTATTATATTGATTTAACTGACTTGCGTATGAAATTAGAGAGATTGAATCAGTCCCTTGGTTCAAATGAACAAACTTTTATTTGCACTGAAAAATATGCGCTTTATTAGTATGAGTCCGAAAATGCATTTCCAATATTAATAAAACGTATATTTTTAAATTTGATCTCCGACTCCATTTCATCACTTAACCAACAAGGTGTGATAAGTCTGTGCAATCAGCAAATTTGGGATACATGAGAAAGTATATGAAAATTTTTCCCATTTTATAATTAATTTTTTGGTTCTTTTGGCTTTTCGTTTTAAGTTCTATAAAATTATAACTGTTTATTTTAAATGAGGGAATTTCCTAAAGATAGAAAACTCTGCCTTGAAAATAATCGGCTTTATTTCCTAATATTCTAGTTAAAGTTATTATTTTCGAGTTCAACAAAAATGTAACTTTACGAAAAAAAGGAAATCACAATTATTTAACTAATATACATAAAATTAACATCGTATTACATAAAAATTATTATAAAATACAACGCAGAATTCCCTCCTTAATCACAGAAAGAACGGCTGAAGATGGAGTTATTACTCTAATTTTATGAAAAATTAATTTATAAAAAACTTATTTATTTGCTATTATCAATAATGATAACAGATTAGAATATTCTAATTTTCCTTTAATAGAAGGTAATATTATTATAACTGTTATAATCCTGCAATGTGGACAAAATCACGTAATTAGGATCGCTTAAAACGTTATAAAAACATCAAAAAATACAAATTTTTGCATTTAGAGAATAATTTTTCTGAATTCAGGTCATATCTTTTTTTAAACAGAATTTGAGTAACATTTTTAGTTTGTCCTACTAATAGAATAACATTTAATCTTTTATCAGTTCGAGTTATGGAAGCTAAGTTTTCATCTCATACTTCATTACAAAAAATAATAATGATAATAAATTAGTAAAGGTCATTGTTTCATATGTTGTCTCTCTCTCTTTCTTGTTTTTACAGCTACTAGACTCTAGTAGTAATAACTTGTCAGGAAAAAAACAAGCTTTCTCTATATTTGTTTAAATCGTGTGTATTTCTAAACTTGTTACACACGCTTGAGATAGCGCAGCTTATCTGGATTTTTTAACAAATATAATTAAATCTTAAACAAGTCTGAAAAATAATAGCGAAATAATTTTAACTGATTTTTTTCAGTTAAATGTTTTGTGATTCCTAAAATACGTCTTTATATGAGTTTATTAATAACACATTATTAAAGTTTGTTTTATTTCTACTAGTACTAAATTAAACATATTTTCCTTAACAATAAATTTAAAAAAAACTCTTTTTAATATAACCTGCAATTATTATGTATAAAAATACAATTGAAATAATGTAATTTTATTTATATTATGTATCTAAAAATAGAAAGATATTTTAGTATCTAAATAAACGTCGAATCATACAGTAGTAGGCCCTAAATAACACTTAACTGATCATTCTAGGATATAAGTGAATTTTAAAATGTTTCTGAGCTTTGTTAAATTTATTTTAAAGTGATAATATATATTTAATGCAAAGCATTCAATCAAAACAAAAATATATCTTCAAAGTGATGCTTCGATATATTACTAAAATACTTTCAACAAGTTTTAGTTCGTGTTTAGGACGCATTAAAATAAGAGTGTTTTTTTATATTCTATTTAGAAACTAAATTATTACAAATCTAAATGATACGCCACTGTTATACCGAGGGTTTCAAGAACAAGTTACGATTTTCCTGTCGAGGAATTCATACAAGGAAACCATTTAAGTGAAATTTAGTTATTTTTAACTATGCTTAAAAAAATCATCATTTATTTTAAAAAAGCATAAGGTAAATTTAAAGCTCTATGCCTTTTTAAAAAAATAAATAATGGAATTGATAAAGCACGGTCATAAGTAATTGTAAATCATAAATAATTGTTTAATTTCTTTCCTCCTATAAGTTGACCTACATTCTTATGCGTTTGAAAATTAGCCTATAACACAAATTTTCTGACAATTTAAATTTAACTTTATCTTCGAACGAAATAATAACTTTCCTACACTTTCACCTAGACTCTTAGGTGAAAGTGTAGGAAAGTTTTTATTTCGTTCCTTTTCCTCCTTTTTTATATTTATAGAAACAAATATAAATCAATAATTTACAAATATTTTCAACTAAGGTTTTTCTGATTGTTTATTTTAAATAATTGTCTTGTTTGAATAAATAAATTAAGTGTTATATTATATTTTATATTATAATTAAACTTGTAAATCTCTTTAACATGCACGATAGAAATTAATGATGTGTATTTGAGTCACTCGATATCATTTTGAGAGCTTCAGATAGCGATCAAGAACAGGTTCATACTAATTATATCAGTAACCAATAATAAATGATACAGAATCATCGTTTTTTAGAACATTTTTTAAGGATATGTTCTAAATAAAAGTCGCAGGAATATTTTTCTGATTACAGTTATGAATTTGTTGCGAAATTCATTCTTCCTCCTTCTTTCATTGTATAGAGCGTTAGATATAATCAATGATAAGAAGAAAGCTGTTGGAGTAGAATACGATTACATAATTGGTAAGGGAATGATATATACTTTACATAATATTTATAATTCATTGAAGTTCGAATATTTGTTATCAGAGTTACTCTATCTGCATAATTATGTCTTTATTTAATCGTATTTCGTTTACAAAAAGATGTACAAGGTTTGACAATAAAGTTCCGGGACTGATGCTGGTATCTGAAAAGTTGAAGTCACCGTAGCAAACCGTAGTCAGAATTATTCAACGAGTCTTTCTTATATTCGATGCACTGCTTTGCCCGCTTCAGGAGGTCTCCAAAACTGATTTTTGAAGTCATTCTCTGGAATGCACTAACGGATTTCTTGATATCCTGAACAGTCCTGAAATTCTGTTCCTTCAGTGCCAGAGTTTAGAGTTTAGGAAATAGGATTAAGTCGGCGAGAGCCAATGGGAATAAAGTGGATGGTTGAACCTGGAGACCCCACGCTTCGCTAAGAACTGTCATAATTAAATCTGCTTTCATCTCACACGTTAAACATTCTGCTGTCATTACCAGTAACAGAGTACCAGGTCCTTCAACTTTATTGTTAAACCTCGTATTTATATTGTTACTACAATATCGAACTGTTCAATACTTACCATTTGAGTTAATTTTACGTACTATAACACTTTCTGTATACTTAGCATATATTTTTCGTATAAAATTTGCTAAATCTTTTTAATGCAGTAGCTTTTTACGTTTATATCCCTCTAATATATTTTCTATATGTTTTTTTTTTCGCTTAATGATAAACTTGATAAATTTTGAATCCTAATAATGAAATTTTTATCCCTACTTTTAACTGCATAACGAGTTCACTCGTTGATATGCTCTAAAAAGCAAAATCTTTAAACCTTTTTTTAATATCTATGACTAAATTGTTTACTAATTGCTAACAATACTAGATACTGTAGTAGTAAAACATTGGGAGAAAATACATAGGCCTATATTACAGATTCTAGATATAATAACTATTAACATAAATATCATTTATTGATAATGCGAATGGTTATTAAATGTTTTGATTGAAGAAAATAAATTAGTATAAATATTTGTTTTCAATATTTTAAAATAAATTATTATTAGACTATAATTATGGTTATTATTGTTATGATTTTGGTGGTGTTAACTATCCTTCTCTTACCGTTGTCTAGTATTACACCTGAACAAGGTCAAGGCATAGCAATCACAACAAAACAAAAATCAAATAAGTGTGTCAGTATGTGTGCCTTTATTCACGAATTTCCTAACAATATGTATTCAATATGGTTGCCTTCTGTAGTGTGATTATATATTTCTATTCAACTGTAATGTTTCCAGGCTTTTGTGTAGTGTGTTTATTATTATTATTATTAACTACTTTATATTATCAGAGAAAGAAATGGCTAAGATGAATTACATTCACGCAATAATTTTTTATATATAGTTCTCTAAACGTTTAAATAGGCTTAGACATTAAGTACAGGATAAATACTTATAAAAAAGTTTTATAAAATATGTAGTTTATAAGCTTACAGTATATTGTATTATGTACACACATAGAATAAAACATATCATATATATATTTATATAAACGATATATAGACTAATGAATTGCTTCATAACGATAAAATACTGAATGAAGTGTTTCAGAAATATCTTTTCTCTTCCTCAAACACTCCATCTATCCGATCGGTATCTAAAATGTTTTCTTTGATGTAATCCTATAGAATTGAATTACTAAAATCATTGATTAGTCTTAAAAGAAATGTAACTTTATAAAATAATGTGTTTTGAAATGATAAATATATTTATTTTTATATTGAAATAATACAAAACAGCATAGAATGTTATATCTATGTCATTTGAAGTAGGCTAAATTGTCTTAAATAAAAAATGAAAAGAAGTCCAGTGAAAACGTGCAATGAGTACATTTTTAGATTTGATTTAATAAGTAATTTAATCTTTAAAAATTAAAAATATTAAAAACTAATTTAGTTAATTAATTTTTTCTTTACAAAAACATTAGCTTTAAAATTCAAATTTGTATTATGCTTAAAACATTTTAACGGACAAATATGTCTATATTAATATAGGTCTACACAGGTATAAGGTAGACAATCAATGACACATTTTACTTTGTATAAAGCATTAATTTTCAAACTTTCAAGTTACAATAATCGAAAAATTGGGTAATATTATCATTGTGCAGTTGGCGGAGGGACAGCAGGCTCAGTTCTAGCTAATCGTTTATCGGAGAATCCCGACAATCATGTTCTTCTTTTAGAGGCTGGAAGTAATGAAAACAAACAAACTGATGTTCCTGCTAACACAATTGGATTGCAGATGAGCCCTCTCGATTGGGCATATAAAACAGAACCACAGAAATTTGCTTGTTTTGGATTGAATGGACAGGTACGAATTATTGTGAATTATGTTATATCTTAAGTATATAATATATTACTTTGTAAACTGCTTCGAAATTAAGCAATCAAGATGGCCTCGAGGAAAAGTATTAGGTGGTTCCAGCGTTTTAAACACCATGGTATTCTCCAGAGGCAACCATAAAGATTACGATAATTGGGCCAGAAATGGTGCGTATGGATGGAGTTGGAAGGAAGTTTTTCCGTATTTTCTTAAATCAGAAGATAATACAGATATAAATTTGTTGAAAAATGGTAAATATTTGAAAATTAATTTTAATAATTTATAATTTTCTAAATAGACTATATAAGTCTATTTAGAAAACAAAAGTACTTTTGTTTTAGTTATGTCATGTAACTTAATCTACTAACATAGCAGGAAAATAAAACACTTAATTGTTTCCTTTAACTAATTATCTGTAGATTTTACTGTAAAAACAATTCCCATTGCACTTTTTAGAAGACACGGATTGTACTGTATGTACATTACTAGCACTTTAAGTTTAAAAATGAATGCATATGTAAATAACCTACATATGCACCAAGTCTTAAACTTTTTCCATTCACTTTTGAATACGTGGCCGCCGTTATATAGGTATGTAAAGTAGGTATATAAATAAAATTTCTTACTGATAATAAATCATGAAACAATTTATTCCAAAATTATTTTGGATATATATGTTATTTTATCATTTAATGCCATTTATAAAAGTCCAAAGCAAATTTGCATACCATTAAGGAGAATATGCTTGTCTATTTTCATATAGAGAATTAAATGTTAGTTAAAAATTTGATACTTCATCTTCAACATCTTTTCAGAGATAACTGATATTTTGATTTTTATAATCGTCAATGCTGAAAACGCCATTTTATCATAAATAATACAAGATTTTACTGTTGTTAAATTTTTCTCGAATCCCATGTTCAATTAGATACCCTTTGGGGTCGCGACTCACAGTTTAAGAAACCCTGGGCTATACGATAGTATAGTTAGATGTTAGATGTCATTAGTTAGATAGATAGTCTAGTAGTTAGATGGCTTTCAATTAGTGATGTAACGAATATTCGGTTACTATTCGGTATTCGGCCTATTCGGCCTATTTTTCATTATTCGGCCGAATACAGAATATTTAATCACTATTCGGCCGAATACCGAATACCTAAAAACAGGAGTAATAACTAACAAAAACACAGTAAATTAATCGTTTTTGTATTTAGATTTAATGTTATCGAGTTAGTGTTGTTTGTTTATATTTATTTATAACTTGTAACATGCACAAAATAAAAAAGAAAATAATATTAGTCACATGTATTCACAATTTATAATTACAAAGATCAGCACACGTACACGTCTACCTGCCTATCCTTCTTTTTAAGCGCTCGTCTTTGCTCTTCCCTTTCTCTTACCTCTATCGCTCTAATCCACGTATGCCTGTGCATACATCATAATACGCGCGCACGATACTTTCGATTCGTCACTTTCCCGTCGTAGAGTTCCCATTTTACAATTACGTGACTCAGTCTGGTGATAACGGAGAAAAGAGACAGATAGGACATCGATATAAGTCACAGTTATGATTTCACAGATTCGAGACAGCTTCATAGCCCGAATGGCCCCAGGCTTTCGCCCGTGGACGCTAAGTGACTTTCATTACAAGCATTTAACTTCCCAAAGTCTATGACAATAATTGTTTGGCATTGACGGCCGCGAATTTCGTGCCAATAAGCTGCCTCGACTCGTTCGATTATGTTATCAACTCAATTTCATATTTATTTTCACATTTTCACTTCGCGGTCCTTCTCTGTTCTTTTTCCGTTATTTACACGTGTAGGTCATTTCATCGTTATCCACATTTGATATCATCATTTATCACATACTTCCATGACACTCTTGTCTGTCCGCTACAACTGCCAAGAATTAACGCGATTGGCGAAGCGTAGTGACAGCGAGCCAATAGAGAGCAGGATCCTTGCCATAATGCGGTTTGCGCGCCAATTTGCGTACGTGCGTTAATCGAGCCGAATAGTTTGGCCGAATATTCGGCTATTCGGCTACGCTCCTGGCCGAATATTCGGTATTCGGCCTGAGGCCGAATATACTATTCGTTACAACACTACTTTCAATACATTCTATATAGCTCATTACGTATTAAAAACAATATTCTTGTGATTATACATGTTTAAATATACGTTTGTTTTAAAGTTTTTTTATATCGTTAAATATTCTTAGCAAATTTTTCAGGATATAATGTATGAATTTTGCCTTAGTCTCTTTCATTATCTTAAAAATTATTGCATAATAATAAACATAATAATGCATTTTATTATCTTTTAGTCTATCAATAAGTTTATATAAATACCTTAAGTATATTCTATTCAATAGACGCCCGGGCATCTATTTGACAGAATATATTAATACTTAGCCCTAAGCGGCGTTTATTACATTCGCGCAGAATTTCTTATCCAAATATAGTTTGGATGAGAAAACCAGTAATATAAAAAGGGAGAAAAACAGTTCATCCTTCTTTCCACCACTACCACCACCAACAACGTGTTTTTCCCATTTATTCTCTCTTCCAAATAATGAAAACGGCGAGTAATTAACGAGAAATTTTTCTTTTTATTTAACAGAAAAGCAGACTACTGCACACACAACAGCATTACTACTGTATGCATAAAGTCATTACATTATTACAGTACAGTAATACCTCGACTTACGCTACCCCGACTTACGCGAATCCGGAGTTACGCGATTTTCAAATCTCGCCGATTCGTCTTTTGTTTGAGCGCCACGCAACTCTTGATTACTCACTTCCCCCCACACTATTGTTCAGCTTACATGTTCGGACGTGTCGTGCGGAATCGACACATAGCTACAATTTATTTTGTGTTATTTATTTCTATGTTTGTTATATCTACGGAGACTTGAGAGACTCTATGTGGTGATTTCTTGTAACCGTGAACGAATCAAAAGACGAAATAAGATTAACGAGAACATTTATTAGCTTACATACATCCGACTTAGATTTTACACAAATTGCGAAATTATACCCCGACTTACGCGAATTCGACTTACGCGGTTATCGCTTGGTCCCACCTATCGCGTAAGTTAGGGGTATTACTGCATCGTATTTTTCTAGTCGTTTTCTGCTAGCTGTGAACACAGCATTTTCTTTATCACTTTCATCTAACTGGGTGAAGATTTCTTTTCCTCGTCCATACCCATGGAGATACGGTTATTTTTCTATCGCTGCTCTCGGATATACTACAGAACTTTTTCTTTTAATTTCTCGCTGATTTTTTATGCTCTCGTCTTGCCAGCCTCTTTGCTTCACTCTTATTCTGGATTGCGTTAAGAATATTACGCTTGCTCCTCCACTCTTCGAATTCGCTTTGAATGCACTTTGAATCTCCTTGCTACTGCTTCTCCGGAACCATTCTCCGGAGTTGTCTTTTGCGTACGCAACTGCGTTCAGTTTAAAGGCAACGCTATAATGCCTATTCATTGTCAATCCGATCGACGTTTAGTCCACTAATCTGTGTAAAATGGAGAGTTCGAAAGAGGAAATACAGGAAGATACACCCACTCACATATTATTTACTATATACTTCAATTGCGCTCCATGTTGTGGTAAAAACATCTTTTAAAGGTTCCCTGGGGAAATTACCATAGAACGTACAGAACATTCTTAAGCTTTGAGAGCTGCGTGTAGAAATTTCTGTTTAACATTTTAAATTAAATGTTTAGCGTTTATAGGAGACCCGGAGTCTATTGGCTGATTTAGGGTATTTAAGCTAGTTGAGCTGCAATTTAAAAGAATTGTAGACCTATAAATTTCCATCGTCGTTTGTCTGCTTGTCTGTCCTTCTTTAATATCGAGAGTTAGAGAGATAAAACAAAAACAAATATGGAAAAATTAGGGAAATGAGGCCCCGATTAACTATAAACTATCGTTCGAATTAAACTGAGAATTACTTATTTCAATTCAAATTTCCCTATGAACGGCGACTCTTGTTAAAGGAAAAGTATGATGTACAGGAGCAGGGGCAAGACACTACTAATTTGAAATGAGAGCATATATTTTAAATTAAATAAGTTAAAAATATAGTTAAAAATTGCAGCCCGACATGTCACAATAAATAATTGCTCGTTTCTAGTTAAGTAATTTAAAATATTCGCTTTATAGTATGGATGTTTATTATCGTTATCCAAAGGATATCATGCTACTGGTGGATATCAAACCATTTCATCTCCAAGATTCGCTAGTCCTCTTCAGGCAGCATTTTTGGAAGCTGGAAAATTATTTGGATATCCTACAATAGATGTTAATGGTCCAACTCAAACTGGTTAGTAACTCAGACTTTCTATTATTTTTACTCTTCTGTTAAATAACTCAATTCTATCAAACGTAAGTATTTATTGTGTTAATACGTATGTAATTCATCTATAGAATTCACTTTCATCGTGTATTAGATGTAAACATTTAATTTAAAATGTTTCAAATTTGAATATTTTATAAAACTTTAACATCATGTTTAAAATTTCTCAGGTTTTAGCCCTGGACAATCGTTTTCCAGAAAGGGAAGGAGATGTAGCACGAATAAAGCATTTATAAGACCGGTTCAACACCGTCCAAATCTTGACATTTTGCTCTTTTCGTTCGTCACTAAGGTAAATAAGTTAATTTCTTTTATACAATTCATTTCAAAGGTTGATATTATAATTAAAATATTAACGTACAGAGTTCACATAAGTCTCTAACTATAGAAATTATCTTGATTTTTGTTTGTTTTTTTACAGCTAATGCATGGCGCTGACAAAACAGTAAACCCTGTGAAATAATATTTAATGTTTTATCAGTACAATACATTCCCATGAGATCCGCATCCTCTGCGCCAACAGAGTTTACTGTTTGCACAGAGGATGCGGATGGCAATAACGAGTATTCCGTTTTGGCAGTCGTTTCAATCGTTAAAATTGTGTGGATCAGTTTTGGCAATCGGTTTACGGATTTTCTACTTTAAGTAGTCCTTGAAAATCTAATTGATCTCCAAATATTAAAGGCAATTGGAGGCCGTAAAGCATTCTGTTAATATGGATTTCTCTAACTAACGTGTTTTACTATCACTTTTAATCAATCAGTCAACGTGCGTCAACGTGCGTTTTAACCAATATAAATACTTTTATAAATCTGCTAGTTGATTGTGGAAAGCAGCGAAAAGTATAAAAATCTCATCTATCGTATAGATGATTCTGCAAAAATACGATTATTGAATTTGCTTTTTGAATCATACGGATTTCGCTTTCTCGGGGATTGTGAAACAAACTTATGGATGAATGAATTTAAGTAATTTTGATGATGGAAATCTGTAGTCAGCGTAAAAGTGCCAACAACTTCATTAAATGATACTTGTAAAATAGCCTATTTTGTAGTTATAAAAATTTAATTCTAAAAATAATGACATTGTTTTATGTTTTTTCTAACCACTAGATCAAATTTTAATATATAAAATATTATCCAAAATATAAATTATTTATTTAAATTAATTTTAATCTATTATTTATGTAGATTGTCTTCGATGAATTTAAGAGAGCCATAGGAGTTACTTTCGATCGTTTCAATCAAACATATTTTGTCAAAGCCAGGAAAGAGATAATAATATCAGCAGGTACTATAAATTCACCTCAGTTGCTAATGCTTTCGGGTATCGGACCTAAAGAAGATTTACAACGTTTACGGGTAATTACAGTACTTTAAATTAATTAACCTTTCAAATGGCATGATGAAAATTATATTATTTTGATAGATTCCAGTTATTTCAAATCTTCCAGTGGGTTTAAATCTACAAGATCATATCTTCCCATTAGGACTGGATTTCTTAATTAATAAACCGATTTCAGCGGTTCTTCAACGATTTTTCACTCCAAAGGCGCTGCTACAATATTATATTGCAGGGAGAGGTACTGTACGATAAATTCTTAAATCATATTATTTTCAAACAGTAATAATAAAACTGAAATAATCATTTTTTCAACAGGGATTTTGACACTTTCTATCGGAATAGAAGGTATAGGATTCATAAACACTAAGTACGCAAATCCAGCCGATGATTACCCTGATATTCAGTATCATTTTTTATCTGGAGGAATGGCTTCTGATGGAGGAAAACTATTTTTTCCTGCAGCAGGATTGAAAAGAGAGGTCAATAAATATTTATTCATTTAATGCATAATAAATAATACGATTTATAAAATGATAATATATAAGTTTGTTTTTCAGATATATGATTTATATTATAGTCCATTCGAATATGACGATGCATTTTCTATATTTCCTGTTTTGATTCATCCCAAAAGTCGTGGATACGTTAAATTAAGAAGTGCCAATCCTTACGAACATCCAATTATTCAACCTAATTACCTATCTCATCCCGAGGATATTTTAAGAATTGTTGATGGTAAAAACTTATAATAAATTATATATTTTATAAACTATTAAAGTAATTTTCACTACATTGAACACATCATTGATGCTAAAATATTTTTCTTAAAAAATTGAAATCTTCCTGATTTATAAATAAGCGTATTGCAATTATTTTTATTATTAATTTTATCTTATTCTGAAAATTAACCAAGCAGTACAATTAATATAAATTTTCAGTTTAGAAATTTATCCTGTATTATATAACAAAACCTCACTTATGTGCCCTTCGATGTATACAGTTTCTGGCTGTATAAGGGCGATGGTATTAAGTATCTATTGGGGAAGTGGGGCAAATAGACACGTCCTAATGTTTTCTAGATTTTTCGAAATTAAAAGTAGCAAAACTGAGTTTAGTTCAGTAAGATATCAGGGTCATATCACACCTAGAGTGGTGTAAAAATGAAATTTTATCGGTGTCGCTGTAACGGACGAAAATCTCCTCCCTATTTGAAACTGGAGAAGTTGTAGACGGAAAAGAATAGCGACTGTGTAGAAGTTGACAATCTGTCGAGAAGATAGACGAAGATAATTTGTTCTAACGAAGTATCAGTTGTTCTGGGATGTCGAGAAGAAGGGAAGAGCGAGTCGGTGTTTCTCGCTCATCAGAAAGGAGCGAAGACAAAAGACTTATAAACTCCAAAATAGAAGAAACCTTAGAGTACAAACCACGAATAGACAGTAATCACAGATTAATACTTTCATTAGCCGTAATAGTCGTCAAATTCAGTTGACGTGTGACAGTCAGTGATAGAAACTGACGAAATGTTCAGTAATAGGTCAGGTAAGAGGTATATACAAAGAATTACAATAATTGCGTGCCTTGCAGATATGTGTATAAGCCGCATTCAAAAAAAAATACAGTAGGCCTATATGATTATGGTAACGATTTTATTTTGCTTTGTAAAATAGCATATTGAATATTTTAATATTTAATTTTTTTATCTGTTAATTCGTAGTTCTATTAATATATTATTCTATTCTTCTATGCTCAGTCGGAATTTTTTACTAGAAATTTTGGATTTATAATTGTGATTTGTTTCATCTCACACAATGTTTTGTTCATTCTTCTTTCAATTGTATTAGGTTTAATCTTGTGAATGTGCACATACTTTGTAATGACAGATATTACTGATTTTTCAATTACTACTTTAACTATGATATAAAATTCTTTAGTTTCATGGCATATGTACCAATCTTCTCAATATAACTCTTGTGTCCTTAGCATGTCCACTTGCCACATTTTTCTTTTCACTGATTGTTTATCTATCATTTGTACATTAAATAGTTTTAATTGTCATAAAATTTTTATGATTTCAGATAAATTTCATTCTTAATTTTCTCTTATTAAATACTCAACTACTTAAATGAATTTCTAACGAAAGGTTTTAGCAATGATAAACAAGTAATACCATCCCTAAATAAAATTGCTTTAGTTAAATCTCGAGATGAGGTTATAATATTTAAATCTAAATTAAATACTTCAAATTGTATAGTAGTACATTCTACGGTTTATTATTAATTTATTAATATTGTTTTGATTTTAGCCATGAAACAGGGAATGAGTTTAGGAGAATCCTTGCCTTTTCAAAAGTTGGGATCACGACTTTTACCCACTGTGGTTCCTGGATGTGAAAAATTTCCAAAATTAAGCGAAAGATATTTTGAATGTGTGGCACGAACATTAACATTCACAATTTATCATCCTGCTGGAACATGCAAAATGGGCGCTATTGAAGATCTAACAACTGTGGTTGACCCTGAATTAAGGTCCAAATTAAAATTAATTCTATAAAATCTTATTTAATAATATAGCATAAAGGCATACTCGTGCATTTCTTTTACTTTAAATTCAACGACCAATTGATTCTAATTTTTTTAAAAAGTTATTTTTTTTAACAAATTAACATTGTATATATTTACATTATTGTTTGATATTTAGAAGGTAATAGAAATCTCCATATATGAAAAGTCAATGCAAACAATATTGTTTTAATATGTTTTTAGGGTGAAAGGTGTTTCGGGTCTACGTGTAGTCGATGCGTCTATAATGCCAAATATTGTCTCAGGAAATCTGAATGCACCTGTAATTATGATCGCTGAGAAGGCTGCAGATATGATACGAAGAAGTAGATCTTAAAATTGGAGCTACTTTTAGAAATTTATTGCCAATTTGTATATTTTAAATAATTAAGTTAACAATAAAAATTTAAATATTTTATAAGAAAAGTATGTGTGGTTTTGCTTCAGTTCTTTACTATAAAGTAGGATGTACTGTAAATTATTACATATGTTTGTTATATATATTTATAAAGTAATTAAATTAACACAACGTTCAATTTAAAAAAAAATCTATTTCTAGAATTTGTATTTATATTTATTTTTAGCAATTAAATGTCTTGTTAAATTATTCACAATATTTGTAATCTGTACTTTTAATTGATTCTTTCATGTTGATCATAGAGCAATAGAAAATAAAACACTTTAAAAATTAACAATAATTGTGGAATAGCTGTTACGCTATTACCTAGTTACATTGTACGGTGTACAGTGTACGCTGTTATTCATTATTTGAAGTTGTTTGACTAGTTTAATATGTTGAATTAAAAATTCGTTTGTCGTAAAACGAAAATAGTCTTTGTTAATCCGGCATTCTTTACAGAGGGATACCAGATTAGCGAGAATGCCGGATTAATGACTAAGTGTGTACAGGACTAAAGGAAATAAATTATGTGATCCGTCGGCTTTTAGTACTGAAACTTTTTGGAGACAGGTGGTAAATAATACAGTGAGCTGATAGGCAACAGCCTGCTATTCAATGAAATGAAACCTGAGTAAACAAATAAAAAGGCTACTTTAAGTGACTAACATTTTCATGGAAACGGAAGCGCAAAGACAATCACTACGGATATGCCGAAACAGATTATGGATTGCTGGATTAGCAAGAGTTTACCAGAGTCGTTTTGCACGGACAACATCATATGTACATTCAAATTGCGGATATATGTATAAAGATTGTATTCTGATGTACTATCTTGTCCACACATTTAGACAAGATGAGAGAGAATGTCTTAAACTTTCTTTTATTCGAAGCATGTTATTTGGAGTATATGGTATATGTAATAAAGAAAATTACATTAACACTGTTTATTGCATTAAAATTTTGAGTCATATCTTCACTCATTCAGAAGTTATCGTCATTTTTCTTCACAAGTTTTATATTTCGAAAAGAAGCTTATGACAGATTTTTAAATTATTCGTGATGCATAATTCCTAAATGCTAAAACATAAAATTCACATAATTTTAAAAAGTTTTTATATTATTAATTAGTATAAAATGGCAAAAAGCTTAATTTTAAGGGTAGAGATGAACTTTATACACATTTGTAAATGCTAATAACGAGTAAAATGTTCATTAAGTCATATACACAATTTTAATTGTATATGGCGCAATCTTTTATGAGATTTACCACGAAAGTCACGAAACACGTTGCTGGATTTTTTTTCGTTGTTTACAAAGTAAGTTCTGAATGCCTTTCAATGGGAATCAATGTCAATGGGAATGTCTTTCTTGGAATCTGGCCTTCTCTCCTGCCTCTGCCTCCATTGTTATATTTCAATACATATGTATACATATATCTTCGTTATATGTAACATGTATATATAAATATATCTGTAACTATATTATATATTGCTTATATATTTGTAATATTGTAAATTTTAATTTCCAATTTGTAATATAATTAAATTGTTATTTTACAATTATAAATGCTTTTCACATTTATAAAAGGAGATTTTGATAAAATGTTAAAATAAATTAAAATTCAAATATTTAAAAGTATATATTATTTATTCGTCTGCTAGTTTATTAGTAATTTGTATTTCTTTAGTGAAATGCTTGTTTTTCTATTGTTTCAATAATTAGCAAAACATCATTTACTGTACTTTTTTCAGAAAAATTGGTGTACTTTTATATAATATGTTTTGTTTTGAGAAGACAAAATCTCTACTTTTTAATTTGATTAAGTTAGGGGAACTCGGGGCGTAATGGGGTAGCTAACGAAGAAGTTAAAATTATGTCAACAGTAAAAGAAAAATAACAAAAATATTACATTATATCCTTTATTTATTATATTTAGCACATAATTATTTAAATTAGATTAAAAAAAATTAATAATTTTATATGAAAAATAAATCATTAAATAAAAGCTTGCTCACATCCCGTTCCGCCCTGCACTTGGAACGGAATGGGGTATGAGATTAGTGCTTAAATATTAGAAAAAAATATTAGTCTTGTTGCTTACAAAACTCGCAAACCAGCACGAAATCGTCATCGTCGCTGTCAAAACTCGCACAAGACATATGAGCCCATTTTTGCATGCGACACATGAACACCAACACTCAATCGACTGTGAGTAAGCCTCGGTGCAGTAAGGACAAGTCGTATCATCATCATCTTCCGAGTAATTGTCTCCTTGTTCTTTTTTTACCAGACTTTGTTTTCTTTTCTTTTACAGGAAACCATCCCATTGTGCCTCCCTCACCCGTTGTGCGTCTCTCACCCGTTGTGTCCCCATCACCCGTTGTGTCCCAAAACATATGCTTCTAAAAATCAAGTAGCGAAAAATGTTTATGATTACTTTATGCGTTATTTCATTGTAATAATACAAACAAAAAAATCTTTAATAAACTAGACTAAATAAATTTGGTTAAATTATAAAATATACCATACACTTTCATTGTTTTAATGTTGATGCACATGTAATTTCATCAAAAAATCACGACGCAAGGTTTTATTGGTCAACGACAAAGCGAATCTCGGTAACCAAGTATTCACACTGACGTGTTGTCGTAGTCCGAGTGTAGGATAGGGAGCGAACCAACTTCCTCACCTCTCTTTCATATGTAAATTGTCTTTCCCATTCCACCCCGGTTCCCCTACTAAAATAGTTAGTTTTATAAATAAGAAAAGTTTCAGTTAATTTCATACAGTTAAATGGAAATCGAATACACTCTTTAATGAATAAATACGCAATTTAGTCCAAATACTGTATATTAAAATTTTGTATTATCCTGAATACACTGTTTTTACTTTTTTTAGACTTGTATCATGTAACTAAATATTTATAGTTAGTATAACTTTATCCTCCAACTTATTCCATGCTATGAATACTATGAGTTCCTTTTATAACGTGTATCATTGGTTCGTCCAGGCTTACGATAGAAGCGATCGA
This sequence comes from Centruroides sculpturatus, assembly GCF_000671375.1. Classification (NCBI taxonomy): domain Eukaryota; kingdom Metazoa; phylum Arthropoda; class Arachnida; order Scorpiones; family Buthidae; genus Centruroides; species Centruroides sculpturatus. The sequence goes on from NW_019386045.1 coordinate 34,193, forward strand.
ATGTTGAAGGACATCGTAATCAAAATATCACTGAACTTCTGAAGAATTAAGTCATCCCTGAAATACAGGTTGACCCTTTTCTTCATTCAACCATTCAGCCTTCACCTGTGTTATGTATTTATAATTCACTCTCTACACAAACGTGTTTTAATAAAAATCTGTACAAATGAATATTCATTATGCAGTTGCATTCATAATAGAAAAAATAAAATCAAATAAATTAAAATCTGATCATATTTATGAATAAATTTCATTATCACAAGTTAAAACTGGGATATTTACTCTATTGTGTATAATGTTTTTCAACTTAAATTTATTTTATTAATCAACAAACTGAAAATATTTATATGTTATGATAAATCTTGATTTTTATTCGAAGTATTTTTTATAATAAAAGATGTAAAAGTTAAAAATATTTTATTCTTTTATGTCAAATATTTTCATAGACTGTATTTTCACTTACATTTACATATGATTTTTTCTCTCGCATTGTTTTCTATCACTTATTTATCATCTACCCTACAGTTTTAAATGATGTTATTTTATAATAAGTATATTTTCTTTTCGAAATAAATATCACAAATGACATTTTATATTAAGAAGTTTTCCTCGCCAGTATTTCTGCTACTATATTTATCCTAAAAACTTGAAATATTTACGTGAAAGACTGCTCTAAAATGCTAATTTAGGCGATAGCTTGCGTGCTTGTAGTAAGTTTTGATTAATAGTATATTGAAATATTTTAAGAAAAATATTTTTTATGACTCATAAAACACAGTATTATTGAACTTTTATTAATAAAACACAAATTTCAATTATTTTTATTTGTTTAGGAACTAAAATAAAACGCATTATTCCGAACAACACATTTTTAAAAATATTTTTAAAAGTAAACGATCTGCAATTATTACATTTAAAAATAGAACTATATTATTGAAATAACGTACTTTTTACCGTATTTATTAAATATGTTATTAGATAGAATTTCATATCTTAACAAACTTCGTTACATATGTTACATAGAGCCTTTTTGATTTAAACAATTTAAGTGATATTTTTATTAATTCTGTATTTTTGTATTAAATTTATTATACAGTGATAAGTCATTTGTTTTAAATATACATTACTTATTATCAAACTATAGTTTAACATACTACAGTTTTTTTTTAATATTAACTATGTAAAGCTATTTTCAAATTGCGTTTGAACTAGCTTAGTTTAAATATGTTACCATGCAATAAAAGATGAATTTTTCATAATAAATTATTTGTAAAACATTAACATATATTCTTGCAACTTCAAAAACATTTAGGAATTTTTGGTGGGTCCCACAAGTGGTGGATCTTTTCTCTTGCTATCCTATTGTAAGCTTGACAAACCTCAGGATTAAAAAGGCACTTTTAGTTATAACAAGACAAAAAAGAGTGAAAAAAATAGTAGTATAAAACAAATCTTACACGTTTCATATATAATGAAGATTTGAAACACATTTAAAATAATTTTAAAACGTATTTTATTTTAAATTAAACAATGCTAATTTATTAAAACACAATTGTTAATTGAAATATATTGACTTAATCATTGATTTAATGAACTATTGACACATTTTCTGTTGCCGAGAAATGTTTATTAAATTTATTAATTATTGTATTCCTTCTACGAATTGACCTATATTCTTACTCGTTTGACAAGCAGATTAAATAAAGATAATTTCCAATAATAAAAAATTCGATTTTTTATCCAAATAATATATCGAATTTCCTTATTTTCAAATAAAATATTGTTACTTATATTTATAAAAATATAAAATCTGATAAATTTAAATATATTTAAAACAAATTTTCTAGTTTTTTTTTTTAATTTTAAATTATTTTCCTTAACGAAAAGGCAGAAAACCTTAAAGACAGAAAAAACTTTATGGTTAGATCTACTTACTTTTTTGTGACTTGCACGATAGAAATAAATTATATTTATTTAAGTTGAATCATTTGATAGCATTTAAACAACTTCAGATAGTGATCAAGTACAGATTCGTATCAATTACGTCAAAAACCAATAAAAAGTGCTAAAGATTCATCACTTTTTACAACATTATTTTAAAGGATATGTTCTAAATAAAATTCGAAGAATATCATTTTGGTTACAGTTATGAATTTGTTGAGGATTCAATTCTTACTGTACGTTGCATTCTTTAGAGCGTTAGATATTATCAGTGATAAGAAGAAAGTTGTAGGGCTTGAATATGATTACATAATCGGTAAGTGAACAGTCTGTATTCAGATAAAAACAGTTTTAAGTATTTTTTTCTTAAAATAATATAAATAAACTAATATTGTAAATAAGAAATATAAACATCCTAATGTAATTAAATATTTCACAAATCAAATTTATTTTCTTGAATTCTAAAATTTTATTATTTTAGTAATTTTCTTACGTATTTACTTCATTTTCTGTATTTTGCATTATTTTAAATACTGTTTTTTTTTTCTGGAACGTTAATTTTATTTTTTCGCTCTTTTGAGAAAATGTAATACAGGTATACCTCGAGTTACGTCGTTTCAAGTTAAGTCATTCTCGATTATACGTCGTTTGTCAAAAAAAAAATGGAAATATAAAAATCAAGTTTAAGTCATTTTATTCGATTTTACGTCTGTCCGCCATAAATATTGAAGTCGTAATAATACTAGAAAAACGTTAAAAGCATATAAAATCATATTAAAATATGTACTGTACATTTACAGTAGTTGTTAATATAATAATCATAAATCCTAGAGAACGAAACATGAAAACATGTGTCTCTGTGTTGTCGTCTTATTTAGCGGTCTTTAAGTGCTCAATATTGGTGTTTTCCACGGTAGCTCCAATATCTACTGTTTGGCATCGTTGTCAGTGCCACTCGATATTGGTAAATTTAATATAAATTAGTTTAATTTCTACTGTCGCAAGATAATTTTAATAATTGTATTTGTTATTTAACCTTACAGAATCATCTTATTTTATAACATCTTAGAGCAAACCACATTCACAAATAAAGAGTCTGCGATATACTGTAAATATCGCCAAATTGTAAACATATACTGTATAATAAATTTACAAGTGTGTTCATATTGTACTGTATATGTATTCGTAAATTTAGATTACTTTTTTCTGTACTATATTAAAAACTAAAATGTATTTGTTTGTAAGCTTAAAATAGTTTCTTATTAACCATATATTATTAAAAATGCATTTATAAATAAAATACAGAACTGGGAATGGTTATCTGTGGTTTATCCTAGTGACAAGTAAATTTGGAGACAAGTAAATTTGACTTAAGTCGCCTCTTCTGGAAGCAATTACCGACGTAAGGTGAGATATACCTGTAGTATTTTTTATGTTTCAACAGTTTTCACTTGCTTTTATGCTTTAAATTAAACGTTTTCTTTCGTTTTTAGTTTTGAATAAATGATTTATACTCTTACTATAGTATTTTAAAAAGCTTCAAATATCATCTTGTTTGGAAAAAAAATTATACAACTGTATTAATGATTATTAATATTAATTAACAGAAAACGAAGAATTAATAGTTATTAAACATTTTTAAATTAAAATAATAAAGATTCAATATGGAAAGCTTGCATTCTATATAATATATATATGAAAAGCAAGCTACCCATACCAATGCCATATAACATATATATAAATGATGCACTCAACGCCAAAATTGCGACTGAAGCACTGAACTGAACGGGAGGAATGTTAGTCTCTCCTCCTTGGGCGGAACTAATAGATATATTTGACCTTTTAGTGGTCTTTTTATATCTTTTTATGCTCTCTCTGGGTCAAGACATGGCCGAAAAAAGTAAAATAAGATAGACAAATCATTACCCAATCCTAAATTTTCTTTTTACTTTTCAGTATGAGTCGTCTATCCACGAAGAGGAGTCGTTGAAAGGGAAGTGTTATCTTTGACAAGATTTAGTTACTTCCTCGTCGCTTTTTCTACATTTCTCTCTTTTGTTAACGTTTTGTTTTAGTACATTATTAAAATATTAATCTTTTTATAAAAACTGTAGCGCTGGATCTTACATACTGATATAATTTTTGCTCGATGACCTTGTGACCAATCAGACTTACCAATTGTTTTTCATTTATAAATTACGATAAATCTCTAATTTTTATTTTTGATTATTTTTGTCCTATGGACACCAATGCAGCCTTTTTAATTATGCCCACAATGAAGGTAGCCGCGTCTGAAGGTCAGAGACATAACAGGGATTTTTCATTGTACTTTAAAATTGTACTTTACACTAAAATTGTACAAACTGTAAAGTACAATTTTAGTGTTAAAATATGCATTATATACATATTCTAACACTAATAAGCATTCTATGTATGATAAATTTTGTATAATAAAACTCAACCCAGATAGCAAATTAAAAAGTAGAAACACTTATTCTTAATAGATAGAAAATTATCTATAAAATTATATATTTATTAAATATAAGTTATGTATATGTTATTAAATATAAAACTGTTAAGAAGGAAAAGTTGCCAAGAATTAAAGAAGAATTACTAGGACAGAGAATTTGTGAAAGAATGCTTTCGGACCTTTGTTGAAATTTTATATTTAAAAATCTTAAAATATTTTCAAAGCATCAATTTGTATCGCAGAGGTGTGTTGAAAAAATAGTAGATTAGAAAAATGTTTAGATTGTTACAAGAAAAGATAGCTTGGCAAAACAAATTTTATAATTTAAATACTGCAATAAAAAATGCTTCAACAATTGCAAATGATCGAACGTTTATAAGAATTGTTCTCATAAACTTTCAATTGAAGTGTTGATGATGTATTTTTCGTTTATTATGCATTAGAGTAATCTGAATTCAAAATTTCAGCAGGAAAAATAGCTGAATTCGTGAAATATAGACTCTAATCAAATACTGTATTTAAAATAAAATTCAGATTTGGGAAAAAGTTTAAGATCAGTGGCTGTTATCATTATCATACTCTTGGCAATCACAAGAGGTCTGAATATTAATTTAAAATTCTCAAATGAAGTTGGTTATTTTATATATAAAAGTTAGGTATAGAAGAAAAATTTTTAAAAATTATAATAAATATAAAAAATTTCTTCGAGTAAAAACACTCAAACATTACCAACTTTGAATGCATTACCACCTTTATAAAAGGTTTAATAAAATTTATTTATTTGTGAATTTTTAGCAGTCGTAGTGTTTTGTCCTCAAGGTCTGAATATATTTCTATGCTAGCGAGTTCCTAACTTAAAAACTGAAAATTTCCTTTATAATGATAATATTCATTTCAAAATCGTATCAATATTACATTCAAATAATTTAAACTTGATCCTGAATTTAAGCAAAATTTAGAAGAAAAATAGCAAGCAAAATTGGACAGTAACTGTATTATAACAGACATATTACACTTTATTAATAAATAATACTATATATGAAGTAGAAAACGCAGAGAAATTAATAACAAAATAATATTCATAACTTGTATGAGTTAACGTAATATTATTAGTGGAAAATAAATTAAACTATCAATATATACTTTTTTCATTACACAGTTGGTGGAGGGACAGCAGGATCGGTTCTAGCTAATCGATTATCAGAGAACCCCAACAATAATGTTCTTCTTTTAGAGGCTGGAAGTAATGAAAACATAGAAACTGACGTTCCTATTAACACGCTTAGAATGCAACTAACCAGTCTTGATTGGGCATATAAAACAGAACCTCAGAAATTTGCTTGTTTTGGATTAAATGGACAGGTACAAATCATTGTGAATTCTATTATTTCTTAACTATTTAATATATTAATTTATAAATTGTTTCAAATTTTAGCAATCGAGATGGCCTCGAGGAAAAATATTAGGGGGTTCCAGCGTTTTAAGCACCATGGTATTCTCTAGAGGTAATCGTAAAGATTACGACAATTGGGCTAAAAATGGCGCATATGGATGGAGTTGGAAGGAAGTTTTTCCGTATTTTCTTAAATCAGAAGATAATACAGATATAAATTTCTTGAGAAACGGTAAATATGTGAAAACTAGTTGTAATATTTTATATGTTCTATTGATACTTTTTAGATATTTGACAAAGATTACGTAAACGTAGCATGGTAACAAAATATTTTAAAACTGTTTTTAAAAAAATCATGCAAACTAACGATATTTATTGATAACTTCCAAAGGATATCATGCCTCCGGTGGATATCAAACCATTTCAACTCCAATATACTCTAGTCTTCTTCAGACAACATTTTTGGAAGCTGGAAAATTATTTGGATATCCTACAATAGATGTCAATGGTCCAACTCAAACTGGTTAGTAACTCATATTTTATAATTTATTGCTCTTCTATTAAATACCATAATTATCTCAACCGCAATTTTTAAATAATTAGATATAAATGCATAACGTTATCTGTACTGTACATAATTTATTCTCATTTTTTGCTTCATAAAACAATGAATAATTGTGATTAAAATGTTAAAATTAAATATTACAAGTTAAAATTTTCAATAAAATTTAATATCAATTTATTCAATTTTTCAGGGTTTAGTCATGGACAGACTTTTTCGAGAAATGGAAGACGATGCAGCACCAATAAAGCATATATAAAACCTGTTCAATATCGTTCTAATCTAGACATTTTACTCTTTTCGTTCGTCACCAAAGTAAATTAATTTGTCTGAGTTTTAAACCTTTAATTCACTTTAAACGTTTATTATACAGTGGTACCTCAGGATACGAAATTAATCCGTTCCGAAACTGAGATCGTATCATGAAAATGTCGTAAGGTGGATCATCTTTTCCCATACGATTACATGTAAAACCAAATAATTCGTTCCAATGCGAAAAACATACTCAAATTAAAGCCAAGTAATACATTAAAAAAATAACTGTAGTAAGAAAAACAAATGAAAAATGTGAACTAATGTAACGTCGTATGGTGAGTTTTTGTTCGTATCGTGGAGCAAAAATATGTTCGAATTTCATGTCGTATCCTGAAAATTTCGTATGCTGGGGCGTTCGTAACCTGAGGTACCACTGTATAGACTTAAGTATAAAAACACAGTTATTAACGGACTATAGGACTATTATAAAATTATAAGAACAAATATTTAGGCTATAGATTTACATAGAAGAAAGGAAATAAAATACTGTATATATATAGTCTAATTGTTCTGAATTAAATATAGTAGAATACAGAATCTATATTTATTTTTAAAATAGTCACTAATCTTTTAACAAGATTAAAAAAAACTGTTTTTATCGTGCAAATGCAGATGGTAAGCAGAAGTCATAGGTTCTAGTCCTGTTCAGGATCAATCTTTCGTTCCAGAATATTCCAGATTAATTTATTTATTTCTAATTATTAAATTTAATGCAAAATAGCGGCTTAACCATTCATATATAAATGTCTATTTCGTTCTCTTTTCTGCGAGCTATGATCTTTAACATTTACTTTTACAGTTTATGTATAATAAAGCAGATATTATATAGATTACTTATATTCTTTCTGAATGAATTCTATTATAGATGCAATATAAAATGTTACAGTTATTTATAATTTATTTAGATTATTTTCAACGAATTTAAGAGAGCCATAGGAGTTACATTCGATCGTTTCGGTCAAATATATTTCGTCAAAGCCAGGAAAGAGATAATAATATCAGCAGGTACTATAAATTCACCTCAGTTGCTAATGCTTTCGGGTATCGGACCTAAAGAAGATTTACAACGTTTTCGGGTAATTACAGTACTTTAAATTAATTAACCTTTCAAATGGAATGATGAAAATTATATTATTTTGATAGATTCCAGTTATTTCAAATCTTCCAGTGGGTTTAAATCTACAAGATCATATCTTCCCATTAGGATTAAACTTTTTAATTGACGAACCGATTTCAGCTGTTCTTCTACGATTTTACAATCCGAAGACGATTTTACAATATTGGTTTGCAGGCAAAGGTTCGAGTAATTCTTATTTTAAATTATTATTTTTACACTAGAGCCGATTTATGCCAAATACCTTATCTTGGGTAGTACCAGCCGAAGCATCGTTTCTCATTTTTCACTCATGCTCGTCGACTCCACTGAGATGACGAGTGTAATTGTGGTCAGCCATGTAGTATACATATTTGCTGGTGCCACACGTTAATTAACCAATCAATTATTTTAAAACAAGAATTTTGAAAGAGAAAAATTTCTTTTTCGAAAGGAATGTGGACTCGTGCAAATGGAATAGAAGGCATTGGATTTATAAATACTAAGTACGCTACACCATTAGATGATTATCCTGATATCCAATATTATTTTTTATCTGGAGGAATGGCTTCTGATGGAGGAAAAATATTGTTTCCTGTAACAGGATTAAAAAGAGAGGTCAATGAATGAATTGTATAATAAATAACAAGCTTTATAAAACGTTAATTAATATATAAATTTGTTTTTCAGATATATGATTTATATTATAGTCCATTCGAATATGACGATGCATTTTCTATATTACCTATTTTGCTTCGTCCTAAAAGTCGTGGATACGTTAAATTAAGAAGTGCCAATCCTTACGAACATCCGATTATTCAACCTAATTACCTTTCTCATCCCGAGGATATTTTAAAAATTGTTGATGGTAAGTTATGTTGAAAATTTAATCACACATTAAAATCATTGAAAATCGTTAAGTGTATCATAGAAATCGAATAGTACTAACATATTTTACATCAGTTTTAATTGCTGTTAAAATTGTAAATTTTAATGTTCCAATACTGTATAAAGTATCCTGTACACAATATCCTTCAGGAAATCCAATAAGAAGTAATTACACAGATTGAAATACAGGTTTTGTATGGTCTGGCTAGCATATCCAGCTATATCCAGAATGAATCGTTCTTGAAATCATTAAGTAATATCGCACACTTCTCTCAAAATGCCCATTAAGAAGATTTAAAACTGCATTTTCAGTATGAGTCACGTTTCTTTTATTGATAAAATGTCCCTCCGACATTGATACGCATTAATGGAAGAAAAAGTAGAAATCGTCGTGAAGGAAATGTAGTTGTCGTTATTTACCATAACATTGGAAAATATTGTCCTAACAATATCATATGTTAATTTTGCATAATTACATTACGTCAAGTATGCTGTTTTTTATATGTATTTTCAGTGAAACACAAATTTAATAAAAATTACAGCGATTAATACGGATAATCTTGTATAAATATTCGTATACATCGATTATATATTTTTATGGACCAAATAATTTACATTTAAAATTTAATATTTACATCACTAGCAGATAGAAAATAAGATTTCAAACATTAACTTCATTACGGTCACTATATATGTCTTATTTCAATGATTTAGGAAAATCAGAATTTTTAAAATTAAAAAAATGGTATCGTCATTTATTTTCAAAATTTAAATTCATGAAAATTTCGATTTTGAACGATATACAATGTGAATTCATTTTTTAATTTGTATTCTATTCTTTCTTATTAAAGATTTTCCGATAACTGTTCTTCAGGAATCTTCAATTAACAATGTTAATTCTTCTTCAATCAATTTGTTGCTGTAACAAATATTGATATGATAAGCTATTAATTTAATCATTACTTTGAAATTTCCGTAATTCTTTATATAATTTTCAAACTTTCAACCGCTCTTTACTCGGTTAAATAATGAAAAATATAAACTTATATTTTAATGTGCGGCTTTCTCAGGGTCAATTTTCCCTTTCCCTCTCGATAGGAAAATTTTAATGGTAAAAAGAGTTGTAGCGAATAAAAAAGTAATCTGTAAATGCTTCCTTTTATTGATTACTTTAATATTCTTCACGAGGACTTTACGTTTTCTTTTTTTCAGTTGTTACTTTCTGCATTTAATGATAATAGTAATAATAATAATAATAATAATATGTAAACTATTTGAGTTTAATTAATTTAACTTAAATTAATATGCGAGTTAATTTATTTAAGAAAAATGTACACTTTTATAATAATAACAAAATATTAATTGTACAGTACTTTGTAGTAAGTTATTAATTCAATTTTGATTCCAGCCATGAGAAAGGCAATTATTTTAGGAGAATCCTTACCTTTTAAAAAGTTGGGTTCACGACTTTTACCCACTGTGGTTCCTGGATGTGAAAATTTTCCAAAATTAAGCAATAGATATCTTGAATGTGTGGCACGAACACTAACGCTCACATTATATCAGCCTGTTGGAACATGCAAAATGGGTGCTATTGAAGATCCAACAACTGTGGTTGACCCCGAATTAAGGTATCAATTTTGTTATTTTTAATAACGTATATATTTATTTTACTTTAAATTAATCACTAATAAGCTATAAAAATATAATCTATATATCACGAAAGTTTTATTCAGTTATTTCAATTAATTCTATAAATTAAAATGTAAATAATTTAAAATTTAAGAGCCTATGCAATAAGTTTGATAGAATAAAACCGATATTAAGTTTTATTTTAATTAAAGCATTAAATAAATTTTGAAATTATATTGATTTATAACAGATAATCTTTATTTTTGAACATAAAATGCTTCATATTTAGCCTACTCTTTAGAATTATCTTAAGGTTTAAGATTCTTATTTAGATAAACATAATGGCCATTGATACAGATTGATCTCAATCCTATTTGACTTTTAATTTTAGAAAAACAAATAGAAGTTTAAAATTGCAAGAAATTCCTTCACTTTAACAAAATATCTACGATTTAGTGCTACCACTTTTTCATCTTTAAAATTTAAAACTAAATTTGGTACTAAACTGAAGTACTTTAAACAATAAAAATTATACACGGTTGAACAAAAATTGGGACATATTTCCAAATTTGAAATAAATGAAGGGATAACATTTTTGAATATGAAAATATGTGTGATTAATCTGCTTATGTATGATATTTATATTTTCACTGATCGTCAAGAACATTTTAAGGTCATTTAAAATTTAACTATTTTTCTATTAGAGCTAATTGAAAAGAAAATCCAATCATAAAGTTGTAGCCTACCTTTTAATTAGTCTAAAACATCTAATGTGAATACTTGAAACTCAAATTTAAACCGAAAAATACAAAACTTTCCTCTCCAATTCTGAATAGTGAACTTGAACGATGTTCGATTTTCTTTTCTACAGTTTATTAGGTTAAATGATTTCATTATTTTTAAATCAAATTTACTTTATTTCAAAACGTTTTATCGTCATTTATTTTGAAGGTTACAACTCATAAGAAACATTATAAAAGATATCAAATTAATAGCCGTCTGCAGTGTAGTAGAGTCATGTTCTAATCACGCATGAACACGAAATAAAGTCTCTCTTGTAATAGCAGTACAAGCTCTTCCTCATTATCATTCTTTGGATTTCTCAGTTTTGTTGTTTCAGTAGAATAAATTGATTATTTTTAGAAATAAAACTTGAAAAAATAAATAGACCTGGATGTGTCAAATTAAATGAGTGGGATGACGAATGGCCGTCCTCTTCCACCCCACTGATTTACATATACTGTATTTCTGAGTATTGGCAAGCTGAAACATAATAACGTGATAGTGTTCCATTTTGTTGTGACCATACCATTTTATAATCGCACAATAGAAATTCTTGAAATGGCCTTTGAAGTATTTCAATCAAATATAGTTTCCGTGAGATTTCCATCAAAAATACCATACCAGACGTTGGTTTTCCATTCATAGTGGTAAGAAGCATTTTTGGCATTTTCGTCAACCCAATAATGTACTGTACTGTAGGTTTGTTTACGATTCTGTCTTTGGTGGATTGACATTCATTACTCCGTATGATCTTGGTGCTGAACTGCAGATTGTATTCTATCAAACTTAAATACTAATTGTGACAATTTTTGCTCAAAAATCATTTTGTTTCAACGTTTGATGGCAGTGGTTATAGGATAGATGAACTTGTGCTTGTGTAAGCATCTAAGAACAAATTCGTGACTATGTTTAGATCTAATGGAATTTCACTTGAATTGTATGGTTCTAGTATCACAGAAGCAACATTAATAACTGTATCACCATTAGTTGTTTGATGCCTATCAAATCTCTGTTTTTTAACACTGTCAGTAGTTTCAAAGCTCGATGTTGTTTTATGAAAAGTGCATGAAAAACTCTGATCTGGATACGTTACCGTATAAGACCTGATTCCAACATGCAGTCGTTTGCTCTGCAAACGACTGCATGTTGGAATCGACTTGACCTTAGCAAAATGTCATATGTAGCATTTCAGTCACATAATATTCAGCGATTTTTATTGACAATTTTTTCATTACACCAGATGGCAAATGCCTTTTAATTTGGATTCATTACACAGTAGATTAGAAGGGAGAATATATAAATTTGGGAGATGAAATTTTCTTTTGTTTAATTCCTTAATTTCTTTTCTTAAAATTTAAATTTAAATTTTCTTAAATTTAAATTTAAATACTCAAACCTAGAAAGGTTTGAGTATTTAAATTAAATGTTTTTAGAATAAATTTTGTGGATTATTTCAAATTGTGTTTCATTTTTCTCTAATAGGAAAAAGTTAAATTTTCAAGATCAAAGGAAATGTTGTATCCTCTATACAAAAATTAGGTCAATACAAATTTGAATCAAGTTTGAAAATCACGTGATTTAGTCATAGCAAAATAGCTTGTAACGTAAAACTATATTTAGTAATTCAAAGATAATGGAGTTTCTCTACTTCATTCATTGAAACTATGAGGATGAAACTATAGTAAATTTTGACTGTACATTGTTTTAAAATATTGTTTAAAACTTTAATGAATAAAATATTCACGTATTAATCGATTTATATTGATTTAAATTTTTCAGAGTAAAAGGTGTTTCTGGTCTACGAGTAGTCGATGCTTCTATAATGCCAAATATCGTCTCAGGAAATCTCAATGCACCTACCATTATGATAGCTGAAAAGGCTGCAGATATGATACGAAGAAGTAGATCATTTTGATGTGTAATTTAAACAGTAAATTTTTATCATATAATTTAATTATATTTTTACATATTTGATAATGTAAACTTTGCACAATTTTTCGATTCGAATGAAGTTAAAATCTGTTTTATTTTGTAAGTAAAAATCAATTGTTATATCTTTATTTCATTTATTTATTAAATGTTATCGTGTGAAATCTTATACGATGTCAACAATATCTGTCATAATACAGTTACGCAATTATAAAATTTTGTATAATTTAAATAGTCTGCAAATGTAACGTATACTTTCGATTTTTTATCCTCTTACATGTAGACTATAAAATTATGATCCTAAAATTTCTGACATAAAATTTATTGTTTTTATTCGGTATTTTTCGTAAAAATTATTTCAGTTTTGAAATAATTCATTTATCTTTTTGTAATTTTTTTAGAATTAATTCTAGATTTACTATAGGACTGTTTTTCTGCCACAATATAATTAATTGTGAATATAATTGTTCTTGAAAAGAAAGAGTTCGTTTCTTATCAGATTTTTACTATTAAAAAATCCAGTTTATCTTTAAATACATTATTACCTGAGGTTGTATTTCATTAACTGGTAAAAAAAAAAAAACTGGTTGTGTTAATGACATTTGTCACGCAAAGCATTTATTGAAGTTTAATATAAAAATTTAGTTTTTGGAAAATTATATTTCTATATTTTATTTAATAATTGCTAAATAATTTTGGAAAAATTTATCATTTTCCTAATATTCACAGTTATTTCTGGATATATTGCAGAAATAATAATACTTTATCGAAAACGTATGCTCATTTATTTACATGACCTTATTATTCTTCAGAATGATTAATAACAAAGAGGAAGATAAAAAAAAATTATTTTAAAATTGAAATAAAGTTATTAAACTATATCTTTATAATCAATAACTAATATAAATAGCGCAAAGAATTAAAAAAAAAATTTTAACCCAAATATCCGAAATATACAAATATTCGTATTAAATATTTTTCAATTTTTTTTGTTTGTTTTAATTTTTACCTCATTTTTCTATTTGATGGCCTATTTTGCAGGCTGATCATCAGTTTGGTCGGGCCCAAATTGAGAGAAGTCACGCGATGAGAAATTAAGCTCGCATATTATGAACATTTTCTTCCAAAAATATTCTTTTTAATTTTTAATACATATTAAAATTATTTTAATTTTTTAATATATTAACAAAAGTATAGTTCATCGCCATTTAAATGTAAATAAAAACATATTAAAGATGGACGTAGTTAGATAGAAACCATCGTTATTTTTCACTTCTCACTCGCTCTGTGGTCAGATTTAACTACTGAAAACGCTGTTAATATCAGTTCTTCATGCAAAATAACCGGACATTTTATTTAAAAAATCTTATTGAGATAAAATATTTATCAAATGGTTTACCTTTCTAACTCCTTTTTTTAAATTGGGATGTTGGATTTTTGAATAGATATGGAATAGATATAGAAATGATTATTTTCTTACACTTAAACAACTTTTTATAAGTACAAATTTATATGTTTATATAATTTTTCATAATCACGCCGTCATATAAACACGCATACGCTTATATCGAATGTTATTTCTGTAAAATATAACAAATAGTTACTACAATTTACCTGTATATTAATCATAATAATACTAACATTATTGTAAGAAATAATTAGAGTTAATTAAAAATTAAAATAATTTAATACATTGAAGTAATGATCAATAAATTTGTTAATTTATAAAATTTTATAGCCTATACTTGTAATAACGTTTATTAAAACAGTAAGAGTTATAAGAAACATAATTATATTAGAATAAAATATTAATTTAAATAGTTAAAACTGAATATTTTTTGACCTGTATTAAAGAATAATTGTCAATAACATAACCAAAACTTTAGAATATTATAAAATACAAAAATAATAACTTTTGTTTGCTGTATTCAAATATATTTGCAATTTGTCGCATTCAGAAAATATTCTAATTATTGTTAAATGGAATTACAAAATAATACATTAATANCTCCACGAGTTATTTCATTCCAAATTTCAATTTCTGATAAGTGATTCAAGAAAAATCTTGATTTAGTAAATGAATTAACAATTTTAAAACTTTATTCAATTTATTTAGACTAACTTTATTTACATTTCCGAATTAGTTAGATTAGAAATTCGTAAAATATATTAAGAATTACATCTTGTTTCCTGTAACTCTTTCACTGATTTCGAAATTTCGATATAAGAATTTTAAAAAATAAGATGATTTTCTTCTAAAATCAATGTAATACATGATTTTCTAATTATGATCAATGAAATCTAATGAAAAATTTAATTAAATTTTACATTAAAACTAAGTAAATGAAGAGATTTTTTACGTTTGATTAAGCAAAATAATGCAATTTATTCGTTAATTGTATTTTATGTATAATGTAAGTTTTAAAAATCAAAGATAAATAGTAGAAATTTAGCAAATATATTGCTAATATATATGTGTAATGTAAAATTTTTATAATACATCTGCAATATCAAGACGAAGGAACTGAAGTGTAAAATAAAAAATATAAAAATATAAGAAACCCATTTTGCTTGATCTTATTTATATGCTAAAAATATGACATGAATAATAAAATGCCAATTTTTACTTATCAAGTGAAATGTAGATCAACAAACAAAAATAACAGAAAATAAATTCGCATATTTATGATTTTTTTTAAAAAATATTTTATTATTAAAACACAATAAATAATTGAAATTATATAAATCAGTATAGGTTAATTTTTTGTCGGTGAAAATTCTCTTATGTTAAAATACTGTAAAACATTCAATGTTGCATGAATATTCCTCCTGTAACATTAATTAACTTTATTACTAATAAACAATTTGAATATTTTTCAATGTGTTATTTAAATCATTGCCTATAAATGTAGTTTCTAAACTTACGAGTTAGTTGAAACAAGATAACTAACTTAAAAATAGTTAAAGGCAGAAGAAAACTGTCAATTAATGCTACTTTATACATCATATATTCAATAAAATATATAGTGTATAATATTACTAAACTCACTCTCTGATAAATGGAGCAAGTTTTATTTATTTATACGAAATAAATTTAATCTTTGGAATTAAAAAATTTCTAATTAATATTTGTATAAGTTTANATAGATATATATACAATAACCAGAAATCTCCATAATCCGAAATGCTAGAGAAATTGGAAAACAATACTACTTATGTTTTTTTCATGTTAACTCTTATTACCTTTTGCAGATAAAAGTGCAGTAATTTCAAATTTTTAACTAATATGAGATAAATTACGCTCTCATTTTAAAGTTATACATGAAAAGTATCAAAAAATCACAAGTACAGTACATAACACCCAAAATATTGATTGAATTTCTGTATATCAATTAACATCTATCTACATTTATTTGCTGATTTTACATGTAGTACTATCTGTTAAAAACATTTTTTTAAATAATAAACTAAATATAATTCATAGAAAAAGAATATAATTTTAAAAAATTAACATTATATTTACTTAATTACTGTGACGATGATATAGCGCAAAGTAGACACGTTATATCAATACTGAGATGGGTAGCACAGAGCACTCGCGTGTCGAAAGTGTTGTACTATGGAAATTATATAAGTACTGTATTTCGTTTTCCAAATCTAACGGCTGGGGTTTTTTTCATTTTTGAATGGTTCTTTCCTAATTCTAATAAGTACACACTAGTGGCCGAGTGGATAAAAACCTTCAAACACTAGTAGTCGGTTGTGGGTTCGCGTATGATCAAAGGGCTGGCCACATGAATTTTCCGGGTTTTCTTCACGTTAGTAAC
Organism: Centruroides sculpturatus; assembly: GCF_000671375.1. Classification (NCBI taxonomy): domain Eukaryota; kingdom Metazoa; phylum Arthropoda; class Arachnida; order Scorpiones; family Buthidae; genus Centruroides; species Centruroides sculpturatus. The sequence continues at coordinate 51,026 of NW_019386045.1, forward strand.
AACTAAATAAGGACTAGTTTTCCAGAAAAGTCTTTCCTGGAGGCAACGCTCACATGTAGGTTATAATAAACCAAACTAATTCTAATAATTTTCCTATAAAATCGTTATTCAGGAGGATATACTTTCCACAAAATATATAGACGTTCTTAAAATGGATTTTATCACATACGGTTTTGATATTTGCGATCTTTCAAATCACTTAAAAATAACTCTAACACTTTATAATCACTTAAAAGAATTATTCTCGCATTTAAAATAGTCGTCGACCTACTCCCGGAAGAGAGGACTATTTCTGGTCGAATTGCTTCAATCCCTCCAACACCAGTCCATTCTTTCTAACGGACCAGCGATACGATCGGACTAAATATTATAACATAACGTTATTTAATGTTATATTATAATATTTGATTTTAATAACAAAATATAGGCTATATTTTAACTTATAATGACGTATAGTAATAATGTTATAATTTAAATATAGATATATACAGTTTTAAAAAATTGCCAAAGAATTTTTGAATATTTTGTATATATATAATTACATTTTGTTCAAACAAACGTTTCATTTTAATATAGATAACTTTTTTTCCAATTTAATAAAGCATATACGTCTGGTTACAAACATCTTGAAATTCTTGTTAAATGTTATTTCAAAAACGTATACATTTATATAAAATATTTGAACCTGTTTGGAAACTGATTGTATGCTTTATAAAATAATAAATAGAATTTTCTATGTATCTGTAGCGTATGCATCTTAAACTACAAGTTAATGAACGTATTATTGAATGAACATAATCATAGAAACTAAAGATTAAGAGAAGCAAGTTTCTGTTTCAGGATGCACAATCTCTTAATCTTCTCTTAACCACAGGCATATCCAGTAGGACTGGGAAATCACGAACACGAGATTTTATTTTATCTCTGTTATATATGCAGAAGGAAATTATGGCAATACGTCAGAAAATGACACCCTCAACATTTTAACATCGTTGAACTTAGGGGATCTTGAAACGTCGAGAAATGTAAAATTACGGTGTCTTTCTCCTCTGTTTATGGATGTCAGTATGTAAGTGTGTGGGTGGGTGTGTAGGTGAGTGGCACGATTTTGATTATCCAATTTTGACGCTTAATAACTCTTGTGCTTTTTGTCGAAAATTTCTGAAATCCTGCAGGGCGGTTTGCATATGAGAGGTACTTATGCTATTAAATTTTGGTGGTTAAAGGTTAAGAGTACATGGTACATGGAAAGAAATGGGTGACCGCGTGTCATAACTCAAATAAGGTATGATATAATGAGATTCTGCTTGCTATTAGTATTTACGATTGTTGTTATAAAACTCATCTCTAGCTTCAAAACTAAGCTTTTTACCATTTTATAATAATCAATAATATGAACAGTTTTTAAATATAACCTCATAACAAATGGCGCAGCATACAATTTTAATATTTTGCCGGGAAAGTAACGCAACTTGTAGATGGAATGTTTACTCTGTATCATTAGACCCGTTAGATAAAATTTAAATCTTTTTATTTCAATTGCTACTACAATCTGTTGGTTATACATGAAACAGGATATTAAAAATCTAGCATTTTTTTCCCAAGAAGAAAAAACTAGACAACTTTGCATTGTCCGGCAATAGCGAAGGATAATAATGGGCATTATCTAGGGAAACGACGAAACAGTACAAAGTGGCCAAAATTTTGCAGACAAAAAAATAAAGAAATAAAATATAATTTATTTACAAACATCCTTTATAAATTGAAATAGATTCATTATGAAAACAGAAATGAACATCTCAAATTAAATTACTACATTTTCAGGTTGCCATATCAGAAACAGATCCTAACCATGGCAATCCAAAATTGTATAGTATTGTAAGAAAAACCGAGTATATATACAAAAACATGAACCCCGATGCAATTACGGAACCTATAAAAGTGTCCGTGATTTTCCCGTGGAAGTGTCCGCGGTTTCCCCAAAATCAGCATGTTTGATTCTAATCAACTTTGAAAAGAGAGACGCTATCCTATTTAATATTTAAATTTTGATACATGGTAAATAAACAGCATAAAACACATTATTATCCACATTTATAAAGCAATGTAAAACTTCATGTGATACTTGTATATAAACACTTCCTGAAAGTATAAAATATTTCAAAAGCAGCGGGTTTTCAACTAAACAAAACATGTACAAAAATGTGTGAGTATAACATACGTCAATACCACGTGACTGATAGAAATCATGACCTCAAATGACGGTGCTTCCTAAACTTCTATTTTTTACAATGTTTCTTGTCTGGCTATGGCCGGTTCCGGGATTGTCCGGTGTCCAGTCTCTATATACTATGAATAAACTCGTGAGAACTTCTTGTCCCTGTTATTCAATTGACATATTTTTAATTACTTTAATAAACCAAGTTAAGCTTATAATTAATATCATTTAGTAGATATTAATTTAATGGAATTAAACACTCATTCTCTGTTTTTTAAATGTATCATTAAAATAAAACATTCCTAAATATTTACAGTATTTATAAATCAGATGTATTGGTTTTTGTCGATGTAATAAATAAATATCTTAAATTGATATTTAAATATATNAATATTATATTATAATTCTCTTAAATTTTCCAGTTACTTTCCTGCTTATAAATAAAGATATTTTTTTACGTTTTAAAGATAATATTAAGAAGTATTTATCTTAGTTTTTTTTAAATTAAAATAATAAAGTATTATTAAAATGACTTAGAATAGTTTTTATTCCACAAAAAATAAGAAAATATTTTAAATAAACTATCGAAAACAAACATTAGAAATGAAGTTTATCGCATCACTTGGTAGTTGTGATGCAATGTTTTCAAAATCTTTATAAAAGGCAAGTACGAATTATCAGAAAAATTCTGCAACATTGAGTGTAAATTCTTACCTTAATGCTTTATTTTCGCAACAATTATTAATTGCCCATCTACAATGCTGAGATAATGTAGGATAATGAAATCTGGATAATTTTCTACAGGCATGAAACAAGTTATCAGAATCATAAACCTTAGGCTTATTTCCAATTTTCTTCCCTTTTATGCAGCAATTTTTTAATAATTTTATGTGCTTTTTCTTTTTTCTTAAAATTTCTGAAAAAATTATGTAAATTAAAACTCGATGCAAACATGTATCTTTACTTTTTGTACCTTTTAAATGGTAAAAATTAACGGAAATATTGAAGAATTTGAAGAAATTTCACAATATTTCGAACACACATAAATTAAAATTTTACAAAGGAATATAAATATCTTACTTCTTTTTTTTGAATTTTGGCGTACTTTCTTTATGTAATTGATTCTGTTCTCTTGTTCTGCTACAAAACATTCCGTATCAGTAGGATATACTTCAATAGGATCGCTTTGGATAAATTGATTCCTCTCGTCAATTGCCTGATAATCTTCATCAGTATTAACGTCTTGAGAATTTGATATTGGATCGTGAAAAACAGTTTCTTCTTTAAAATATTGTGTTTTAAATATATCATCAATAGGATGATAATCCTGATCCGGGTAATCAAACATTTCCTCAATTTCTTCTCTTTCTTCTTCATCATTCTCCTCCTCCTCCTCTTCTTCTTCTTCTTCTATAATTTCCTAAAAATTAAGAATCTTATTAAATAAAATGAAAAATTCTCTTATCAACAAGTAAACTATAACATTTACATTGCTATCTTCTAGTTCGCAGTTTTCTGTATCATAATCACAAATTACTTTTGGAGTCATAAATTCTATTAATTCATTCAATTGCTGGCTGGTGTCTAAAATAATTAAAAAATTCACATGTAAATTATGATTTCTAATCATAAAATATTTGATTTTTAGACATAGGATAAGATGCCTTCCTCTGACAATGGAAGAGCTGGATTTGAATTAAATCCAAACATCATGATTTGTTCATACTTTGGTTGAACATAAATTACTCAAATTTTATTAATATAAATTATACTGATTTATCTACTCACTAATGATTTATATCGTAAAAATTAATATAAAATAAATAAATTACACCGAGTTAGTTTCTTTAACATTATTTATTCATATAAATTCTTTAAATAAATTTTAGTACTAGCTTTATTAATCAAAATACAAATTATTTAAATGTTTCTTAATTATTTATTACGAAAGGAATCTTACCTTCAAAATCATCTTCATATGCTAAGCATTTAAACGCTAAAATGCACAATATTAAGATAAAACATAATTTCTTAAACATTTTTATGCGTCTAAATGCATAGTATTAATGTTTATTGTGAGTAAACACGTAATTGTAGCCAACGAACAAAGTACAGTTTATATTAGCAATCGTAAATTGATATTTTTATCTGATTATAAGATTTACATTATATTTAATAAGTAGAATTTTATATACAAGGACGTTTACTTCTTCAGTTTTGATCAGAAATATTTTTACAACACTCGAAATTTGGTAAATTTTAAAGTAGTCTACGAAAGCTTATCAAGTTTCTTATTTTAGAAATTGGATTATTTCTCGAGATAAAATATGACACGTTATTTCCGATAACATAAATAACTTAAATTTAAAACATTAAGTGTAGAACCATGATTCGATTTGTTAACACGCGATAATAATGCACCCTTGAACTCGTTGTAGATAACCACACTCTCATGGAATCGACCATCATGGATGAAAAAATAAATTGAAAACGATGCCTTGATTCGGAATATTTCGTAAAAATGATGCTCTAATTCGTACAAAAATATCATGATATAAGATTAAATGCAAGCTTAAATCTCTAGAAATAGAAAGGTTAATTGTTCATTTTGTCAAACATTTTAGTGATGAATCTGGTAGCTATGTATAAGGTGACGAAGTCGACGGTGTGCGACCGGCAAATGCAGTTTTCATTTTGTTATACAGTATTTACGTATTTTATTTATTGTTTTTGTCTTTTAATTCTGTTATTTTTACCTTAAATTATGTGAATTTGCTGTTTTAAGTTTATCAAAATGGGTATCGTTTAGAGTCTTGGAATGGATTAATACTCTTTCCATTATTTTTAATGGGAAAATTTGATTCGGACTGAGAACGATTCGGAGTTTGAACGGCATCCTGGAATAAATTAAATTCAAACTACGAGGCACCACTGTATATATATCGGTATATACACACACCAGGGGCACCAGTACATTGGGGGCTTGGGGCACGCGTCCCCTTTTCGTCTCGGTTGCCCCTTTTTCTAATTCCCAAAAGAGCCCCAATCAACAGAAAATTCGTGACTTCTAGTCTATTCTACAAACATAAAAAAACTAACAAACGATATTTGTCAATTAACCCAGTGGTTACTGGGTTAATGGACAAATATCGTTCGTTAGTTTTTTGATTCTCTGCCTCCTTGTTAAATCCAGATTTTCCCAAGGCACCGCACAGTGGGTCGTGAGACGATTCTAGCAGGATATTACTTTAATTCTAGCAGGATTAAATTATTACTTACATATCATATCAACTAAAAATTTACATATCGAAGTCACATTCGGAGTTTGACTCGGAGTCATCTTGTACTACGTTCACGCTCGGGGCTTTTAGTAATTTTAAAACTTTAGCTGTTAACGGAGTTTTTTCTTCGTACCAAGTGATCTAAAGTTTGTAATGACAGGATCCGAATAAATTGAAAGATTATGTAAAATATCTATATTAGTGTTTATTCTAGAAGTTTTCCGGAAATAATTCTCGCGAAATTGTTTAAAGTCTTTGTGTCTAGCCTCTTGTACTTCGAACAATTGTCCTATTGGAATCAGAAACGAAGATATAATTTTTTATCCGTGTATTATAACTTTGTGAAGAGTGACTGGCATTGGATATCAATGATAATAACTCCGCTGTTTCCTTCGTGTAGATTTCGAATTTGCTTGTATCGATTTCGTAGCCGGATCCCAGTGCTTGTAATATCACTGTATTGTAATATAATCTTTCTATTAGTTCTTGTTAACACAGGTTATCTCTGAAGTAAGAGTGGCACTCGATAAAAATCTTCTTGCCGAATTACCGTCGTTGGTGTTTCTACCACCTTGCTTGGGAATATCCAGATTAGACCAGTGTCAGTTCTAAAACTCTCAATAATATTTTTACTTTTTTTTTGAGATGACTCTTTCTCTTCGATCATTCGATACGCTATGTGAAGAATGTATTTATGAATCTTATGTGACAACGAAGAGTCGATAGACCAAATAAAAAAGTTTCTTCATTACATTGTATTATTTTAATGTTAGGTAGATCGTTCATTTGGCTGGATGTGGCATTACATACGTAATACTTTTGAGTCGATTTATTTGATGTTAAAGCATTACAGACCTTAGTATCGACTATGGTTTCGATAAACTCGTAATTTACCTTTAAAGTAAAATTCGTATATATAATTTTAATACTTTGCATCTTACAAATCTGGATTTTGATGCGAATAAATTCATACAGACCTTCCTCGTCGGTTTCTTTTACGAGGCGAAAACGGACTGGTTTTCAATATCAGGTAGAACTTGGTCTAAGGTTTTGCCATAAAATTATTTTTTTCTCATTTTTGTCGTAAGAAAAAGTTTGTATATGTACCAAAGACGTGTAATTATATTAGCGTCTTCGAAATTTTCTTCCGAAGCTCTTTGCTTGTATAGAGTCTGTCCTCCACTGCCGTCCAAACCTCATTTGTAAACGTTAGTAATATTATTCAAATTACATTTATCTTCTAAAAACTCTTTAATACATCTGTTAGAGTGATAAAAAGACGTTCTGTTATTAGGTTCACTAAAGCTTACGGTTTTATATCAGTTTTATCTTCTGTAATATTAATAGTACTAGCAGCATCTGATGGATAACGGACTTTCTTTGCTTTCTTAATGCTGTGGAAGGATAAATATCAACATCTTTTTCTATAGCACTTTGCCGTAACATTNACTTAATATGAATTATAAATTAGTTCAAATTCTTGTAAATTAAATTATATTATGATAGATTTTTAACTAATGAGAACTTAGTCTATTATAATTACTATATTTAGTTAGTATATGGCAGAAAATGATTAATGATCGTCATGTAATCAGATAGTGACACGGAACTGTTTAATTCATAAGTTTTAGTATCAGATATTGCTGAAAGCTTTCTTTATGCTGTAAGTGAAAACCGTGACAAAATAAATTTGATTGATTTAGAGATCATGAATGAAGCTTACATGATAATTAAGATAATCTTTAAGGCTATTCATACTTAGATAAAGCATGGATAAAGCCTTATCTTTTGAGTACAGTTATAAACTTGATTTGGCATTAGTCAGAATGGGCATGACATCAGAAAATGGTGCATGTGGAGCAAATAAATGTAGTCAAATGGGAGGAAATGACAAGGGACAGACTTGGATCACAGGCCCGTTGTCATGGTTACATCGGGGGTTTAGAGTTAGCTCATCTATCATATTATGTCAGTGAGTCATTCTGTGCACCCTCTTCGATCTACGTACAACGTGTTGAGGATGATTTCTTTGACTCAAGAATATAATATGTTTTATTTTATGATCTTTAAGCCATTTCTTTGTTGAATACAGAATGATAACAGATAAATTTCAATATTTTAAAACATAAATATATGCGGATTTTTGTAATTAAATTGTTAAATCATAATTATTTTAAAAAAAATAACTTATTATTTCTTAATAAGGGATAATTAGGAAAACTGTCTTTTAACGAATTTGTTCTTAACACATGGTTAATGCAAACGAATAATTTCAAATTTACATTTACTATAAAAATTTCAGAAAAATGTAAGTAATGTACCTGTTGACATGTTCAAGTTTAGAGTTTATACTTTCACAGATCAAACTTTGTGTTTAGTATCGAAGAAAAATGGTAATTCATAATTAATGCAAAAAGTCAAGTTTTTGATATTTCTCTATAAAATAGCTAAATTCAAATATATATACAATGTATTTTTATTTCTAAAAATTACTTTACATTAATTAATCTTATTTAAAATAGAAAAATGTGATTTACCTGTTTCTCCGGTAAATGTTTATTTCTTCACTTCAGATTCCAGGTTATATGTGCTATCTTTCACTTATCCCAACTTATATATCCCCTTCTGTCGTGTGGGTGGACACGTTGATGCAGTTCCAGCCAATGACAGTTCTCTTTCGCCTCAATAGAGTAAAAGCTTGTTCGAATTCTGTAACATATCTCAATAAAATTTCATGAATTCATGCATTTCTTTAATTTTCAGAGAAATGTATAATTTTATTAAATATAGGCCTATTTATTTAGCAGGTTAAACATCAAAAAAGTTCAAAATGCTGATAGGATTACGTAAATGAAGTAATTAATAACATTGAATTCAATGAAAGAAGAAAGCAACATAAATAGACTACATGTAACACGAGCCTCCGTACTTCATAACTTCAATAATCATCACATCATTCAATATATTAAGTAGAAAAAAAATATGTTTGTTGATGTATAAAGCAAAATATATATATAGCATATAGACTATTCTTTAAAAGCCAAACTTAAACTTTAAAGAACGTTTTAAATACGTTTTTATGTGCTAATGAGAATGCTTTTTCATCACTCCATTTGATAATAAGATGTGTTTTATCAAATCACGAAGTTATCAGATTAATTAGTGAAAAATATTTTATCTATTTTTAATTCTGTAGAATATTAATAAAATTTATTGTACTTGAGAAAATTTTTCAGTAAAAATACATAAATTATGGAAGAATTACTTTTAAAAAAAATGCTACTTTTCCAAAAGAAAATAATAGCAATATTTTATTTAATACAACATCATTTGGTATATAATAGCAGTTGTTAAAATATATATTTGATGGATATATAGCAAAACTTCATAATCGTTGTTGTACTAGACCTTACTGGAAGTAATATCGTGCAAATCTTCTGAAGGTCAAAGGCGTAATGATCACGTTACTTAGATTTCTTTGATTTGTACCTAAGTTTGGTCTGGCTGTTGCTACTGATGATTCTTGTGCTTCTTCTTCTTCTATTTCTTCAGCTTCTGACTATAAAAATAAATAAAATAAAAATTAGAGTTGTAAATATTCGTCAAACTTTCTTAATGACTTAGAAATTTTAATAAGATTATATGTATAATCTATACAACTCTTTAACATTTGACTTTTTTACACTAATAAATGCTGACTCTAAATCTTCATCTTAATGTATCTGTCCATTATTTCTCTATAATCTAAACCAGTTCAGTACGAAATTGGCTTATATATTTTTCTTAGGAGTAAATCAAATTCTATATTATTACATTCATTCTTTAATTTTTGCGCATTATATCTATCGAATGTTTACAAAATCTATCGTGTAGGCGTGTGAGATAATTATAATCAGTTCATCTCTTTATAAAGATGAAAAGAGCAATAATATTCAACTAAACAATCGTTTTGCCTTTCAAATCAGATATAAATTACTTTTTTATGTAAAATTTCTTTATTTTTTTAAATTAATAAAGGAAAAAATATATGATATTTGCTATCAGCCATAGTTCTATGTACAGGTAAATTTATATAAAACTAATTACATTAGAAATTATATAAACTAATTACTGTTTTTATAAGTATAATCCTATCAATTGCAATTTTAATTTTTAATATTTTAATAAATATTCCGACTTATTGATATACTTCATTTATAATCATTTATCAAATACTTATCAATTTTCACCTTCTTCAATACTTTTTCAAGCATCTCTGATAATCATAACCTATGTATTAGTATCTTTCATTTTTTTTCTAGTTAATAAATAAGACCTTTCTATTTTTTATCGCTAAATATAATAAATATTAAATGAAAAGAGAAAATTATAAATTTTTCATGAATTTTCTTAAGAATTTTTCTTAATTTTTTAAAATTATTCTTACTGTTATATTTTCATTTGTAAATTTTTGTATAATGTTATTCTCTAAATACTTAAAAGAATAAAAATATATTTTATTTTTTATTTATTTAATGTTNAACCTTAGGCTTATTTCCAATTTTCTTCCCTTTTATGCAGCAATTTTTTAATAATTTTATGTGCTTTTTCTTTTTTCTTAAAATTTCTGAAAAAATTATGTAAATTAAAACTCGATGCAAACATGTATCTTTACTTTTTGTACCTTTTAAATGGTAAAAATTAACGGAAATATTGAAGAATTTGAAGAAATTTCACAATATTTCGAACACACATAAATTAAAATTTTACAAAGGAATATAAATATCTTACTTCTTTTTTTTGAATTTTGGCGTACTTTCTTTATGTAATTGATTCTGTTCTCTTGTTCTGCTACAAAACATTCCGTATCAGTAGGATATACTTCAATAGGATCGCTTTGGATAAATTGATTCCTCTCGTCAATTGCCTGATAATCTTCATCAGTATTAACGTCTTGAGAATTTGATATTGGATCGTGAAAAACAGTTTCTTCTTTAAAATATTGTGTTTTAAATATATCATCAATAGGATGATAATCCTGATCCGGGTAATCAAACATTTCCTCAATTTCTTCTCTTTCTTCTTCATCATTCTCCTCCTCCTCCTCTTCTTCTTCTTCTTCTATAATTTCCTAAAAATTAAGAATCTTATTAAATAAAATGAAAAATTCTCTTATCAACAAGTAAACTATAACATTTACATTGCTATCTTCTAGTTCGCAGTTTTCTGTATCATAATCACAAATTACTTTTGGAGTCATAAATTCTATTAATTCATTCAATTGCTGGCTGGTGTCTGAAATAATTAAAAAATTCACATGTAAATTATGATTTCTAATCATAAAATATTTGACTTTTAGACATAGGATAAGATGCCTTCCTCTGACAATGGAAGAGCTGGATTTGAATTAAATCCAAACATCATGATTTGTTCATACTTTGGTTGAACATAAATTACTCAAATTTTATTAATATAAATTATACTGATTTATCTACTCACTAATGATTTATATCGTAAAAATTAATATAAAATAAATAAATTACACCGAGTTAGTTTCTTTAACATTATTTATTCATATAAATTCTTTAAATAAATTTTAGTACTAGCTTTATTAATCAAAATACAAATTATTTAAATGTTTCTTAATTATTTATTACGAAAGGAATCTTACCTTCAAAATCATCTTCATATGCTAAGCATTTAAACGCTAAAATGCACAATATTAAAATAAAACATAATTTCTTAAACATTTTTATACGTCTAAATGCATAGTATTAATGTTTATTGTGAGTAAACACGTAATTGTAGCCAACGAACAAAGTACAGTTTATATTAGCAATCGTAAATTGATATTTTTATCTGATTATAAGATTTACATTATATTTAATAAGTAGAATTTTATATACAAGGACGTTTACTTCTTCAGTTTTGATCAGAAATATTTTTACAACACTCGAAATTTGGTAAATTTTAAAGTAGTCTACGAAAGCTTATCAAGTTTCTTATTTTAGAAATTGGATTATTTCTCGAGATAAAATATGACACGTTATTTCCGATAACATAAATAACTTAAATTTAAAACATTAAGTGTAGAACCATGATTCGATTTGTTAACACGCGATAATAATGCACCCTTGAACTCGTTGTAGATAACCACACTCTCATGGAATCGACCATCATGGATGGAAAAATAAATTGAAAACGATGCCTTGATTCGGAATATTTCGTAAAAATGATGCTCTAATTCGTACAAAAATATCATGATATAAGATTAAATGCAAGCTTAAATCTCTAGAAATAGAAAGGTTAATTGTTCATTTTGTCAAACATTTTAGTGATGAATCTGGTAGCTATGTATAAGGTGACGAAGTCGACGGTGTGCGACCGGCAAATGCAGTTTTCATTTTGTTATACAGTATTTACGTATTTTATTTATTGTTTTTGTCTTTTAATTCTGTTATTTTTACCTTAAATTATGTGAATTTGCTGTTTTAAGTTTATCAAAATGGGTATCGTTTAGAGTCTTGGAATGGATTAATACTCTTTCCATTATTTTTAATGGGAAAATTTGATTCGGACTGAGAACGATTCGGAGTTTGAACGGCATCCTGGAATAAATTAAATTCAAACTACGAGGCACCACTGTATATATATCGGTATATACACACACCAGGGGCACCAGTACATTGGGGGCTTGGGGCACGCGTCCCCTTTTCGTCTCGGTTGCCCCTTTTTCTAATTCCCAAAAGAGCCCCAATCAACAGAAAATTCGTGACTTCTAGTCTATTCTACAAACATAAAAAAACTAACAAACGATATTTGTCAATTAACCCAGTGGTTACTGGGTTAATGGACAAATATCGTTCGTTAGTTTTTTGATTCTCTGCCTCCTTGTTAAATCCAGATTTTCCCAAGGCACCGCACAGTGGGTCGTGAGACGATTCTAGCAGGATATTACTTTAATTCTAGCAGGATTAAATTATTACTTACATATCATATCAACTAAAAATTTACATATCGAAGTCACATTCGGAGTTTGACTCGGAGTCATCTTGTACTACGTTCACGCTCGGGGCTTTTAGTAATTTTAAAACTTTAGCTGTTAACGGAGTTTTTTCTTCGTACCAAGTGATCTAAAGTTTGTAATGACAGGATCCGAATAAATTGAAAGATTATGTAAAATATCTATATTAGTGTTTATTCTAGAAGTTTTCCGGAAATAATTCTCGCGAAATTGTTTAAAGTCTTTGTGTCTAGCCTCTTGTACTTCGAACAATTGTCCTATTGGAATCAGAAACGAAGATATAATTTTTTATCCGTGTATTATAACTTTGTGAAGAGTGACTGGCATTGGATATCAATGATAATAACTCCGCTGTTTCCTTCGTGTAGATTTCGAATTTGCTTGTATCGATTTCGTAGCCGGATCCCAGTGCTTGTAATATCACTGTATTGTAATATAATCTTTCTATTAGTTCTTGTTAACACAGGTTATCTCTGAAGTAAGAGTGGCACTCGATAAAAATCTTCTTGCCGAATTACCGTCGTTGGTGTTTCTACCACCTTGCTTGGGAATATCCAGATTAGACCAGTGTCAGTTCTAAAACTCTCAATAATATTTTTACTTTTTTTTTGAGATGACTCTTTCTCTTCGATCATTCGATACGCTATGTGAAGAATGTATTTATGAATCTTATGTGACAACGAAGAGTCGATAGACCAAATAAAAAAGTTTCTTCATTACATTGTATTATTTTAATGTTAGGTAGATCGTTCATTTGGCTGGATGTGGCATTACATACGTAATACTTTTGAGTCGATTTATTTGATGTTAAAGCATTACAGACCTTAGTATCGACTATGGTTTCGATAAACTCGTAATTTACCTTTAAAGTAAAATTCGTATATATAATTTTAATACTTTGCATCTTACAAATCTGGATTTTGATGCGAATAAATTCATACAGACCTTCCTCGTCGGTTTCTTTTACGAGGCGAAAACGGACTGGTTTTCAATATCAGGTAGAACTTGGTCTAAGGTTTTGCCATAAAATTATTTTTTTCTCATTTTTGTCGTAAGAAAAAGTTTGTATATGTACCAAAGACGTGTAATTATATTAGCGTCTTCGAAATTTTCTTCCGAAGCTCTTTGCTTGTATAGAGTCTGTCCTCCACTGCCGTCCAAACCTCATTTGTAAACGTTAGTAATATTATTCAAATTACATTTATCTTCTAAAAACTCTTTAATACATCTGTTAGAGTGATAAAAAGACGTTCTGTTATTAGGTTCACTAAAGCTTACGGTTTTATATCAGTTTTATCTTCTGTAATATTAATAGTACTAGCAGCATCTGATGGATAACGGACTTTCTTTTGCTTTCTTAATGCTGTGGAAGGATAAATATCAACATCTTTTTCTATAGCACTTTGCCGTAACATTATATATTGCGATTTAATTAAATTCGTGGAGATAATTAAAGCCAGAACTTCCTCGGGAGAATACATATTGTGTTGTATTCTCCCGATATATGCCGATGATCGATTATATGCTTTTTTCAATCTCGTCGCTGGTTTTGGAAATTGCATAATATTTTTTACAATGTTACCTGCTTCTCTTTTTTCTAGATAATCTTAATTTTACCTCGACAGCATAAGTAATTTCATTCGAGTTACGATCATCAATGATTCCTTGAACATTTCTCATTTTTGCTCTCGGTCCAGTTTTCGTAAAATCCTTTTTGGGACGACTCATTATTTGCTTTTGTGGTGTTGCATGGCTTGCACTAGTCTGTGGCAAATTGACATTTTCGATAAATATCCGATCATTGAGCCATAAATGATTTTTTGTTGAAAAATGTTTGATATTTCGATTACATCTCTTCCATCTTTGACTTACAACATTGGATAAAGAAGAAATGATTCGACGTAATTCATTTTCCATAACTTGACTAGGATTTGTTAAATTAAACTTTTCTTTAATGTAGCCTACGATAATATTTTGTAATTCGGATGACCCGCTTATCATTTTATCTTTTCCTCTTAGTTGTTCAAAAAATTCCCGCCTGCTAACTACAAACTAACGCCCTGTGAAACAAAAATGGTTAAACATCAAAATTCGCACGTTTCCGCACACAAATATCTATTAGACATAATTATGAAACCTTCGAAAATCCAGACAAAATAAAATTAAAACGTAGGAAGACATAGGAAAAAAGATTCAGAAGTTTTAAAGTTCTACTTATTTAAAATAATGTACGAAAATCCCTTGGGTTTGTGATTATTTTATATAAAATTTTACCATTGACTATTATTACCATTGTATATTAATAAAATATACATATTAAAATACATACCTTCGCGATTATTATCCATCTTAATATTTGATAAAAACATTCAAAACAGCGAGAGAAACAACTATTCGAAACAAGTCCGAACACGACACCAGTGTTATGCTTCCAACGAAATACTGTATAAAACTGATGCTTTTCTTTTGTTTGTTTACAAAACCACGGCGCGTATTTTAAAAATTATTGATTGCAATTGACTCGCTGGAATGTTGTTTCTCAATTCATAAACATGTTAGAGTCATTTCCAGTCATGCATTTTTTTGACTTTTGTCCTCCTACTTCTTTATTAGGTCCAACGGCGCGCCGTGTCAAATTCTAACAAGTACTGTACAATTTGTGAAATAGCGAAATAGCCAATATACTGTATTTTTTTTTAATTAAAGAGTTGGGACGTTAAGTAAAAAAGAAATAAAACACGTATTTAAGATAATAAAAAATGTAATTGAACAAATTCAATTAATTATAATTAGTGGGATGAATAAACCTGTTGATCACCCCAATTTTCTCAAATCTTGGAATCAAACTGGTCTCAGCTACCTCATTTCCTTCTCCACGTTGATTTTCGTGCAATGCTTAGTTTTTATCACAGCGACAAACACATCTTCGAACAAATAAGAAGTCGCAAATGGAATTAAGATTCTCTGAGCTTCACCACTTAGAAGGATATTCTCTTTTACTGATATTCAAAATTCGGTTACTTTCATGCTGCTAACTTTTGTTTTCAATGTATTGTTGCAAGACAACTCAATAAGATTCTCTTCTTCTGCAGCGGTAAATTCAAATGGTGCATTGGCATTAAATGGATCTTGAATCTATGCAAATTTATCGATATTATCATTTTGAAAATATTTCTCAAACCAGGTGATAAACTATGATAAATGTTCTTCGAAAATAGATTTTATACTTCTAGAGAAATCAACTCCATTGGAGGTCAAAAACTGTTGCAACAAGGGAAAACATTATTTTCCTCTGACTTCATTTATTTTTGTTTTCTATAGTTTAAAATTTTTTTTTTTTCTTTTTATAAAAGCTGAAATTTTCTCAATCGACTTTAAAAGATACATGTTGCTGTTCTGCAGGGAGAGATTCAGAGCATTCAGCTTTTCAAAAATATCACATAAGTATGCTAGTTCTACCAAACAATCTTCATTCACAGAATTTTCGGCATACTTGTGGTTTTCCACTTTAAGAAAAATAAAAATTTCCTGACCCAATTTAAACGTATGAGACAAAACATTACCACGAGAGAGCGATGGGTAATGTTTTGTACTTTAAGTGCTGTAATACAACAAAGACGTGTGCTCGGATACCGTATTCTCAGATTAATTTTTGAAAAATTTTGCCTTCAACGGCCGAGTTTTTATAAAGTCAATGAAAGCTTATCAGTTTATTACATCTACTACGTATTCTAAGGTCTGTTCAATGTAGGACTCAGATATTTTGATGCGAGTGCTTCCCTGTGAATAACGCAATTGGTCCACAGCGCCCCGCTCTAAGCTTTGAAAAAGTGCTTTCAATCCTCCATAACACCCGGACATAGAACGAACATCATCAGTGCAGATACCAATGTATTTGGTCCAAATAATTTTCAAATATAAAAATATCAAGAATCTCGAGCAAGTCTTGTGTGAGATCCGAATGGCCCCGGGTCTAAATTAGTAATTTAAAGGTAATGTTAAAGTTTTGTCATAAAATATTCTTTCGTTTGGGATGGAAAGGTGGCGTTTTCTAGCGTGGGAAAACAGCTAGGAGAGTCACTTCCCTTGACAGAAGCATGAGCATCCTCTGTTTTTCCCTTATCTGCTAAAAATCTCGCTTCAATGGAAACTGGTTACCCCTCATTTCTTCCCCCTTCCCATCCGTTCACGTGGATGAAGCCTCGACTGATAATTGGTCGTATCAGAAGATATATGCGAAGTTCAGCCAAATTCGAGGAGTTCGTCAGAAAATCTCATAGAGGAGAGACGTCTCCCATATTGGCTCCACACCGCCCTTAGGAGTTCATCGTCAGACCTGAAAGAGTCAGGACTCCACACAATTGCTCTCTAAGGCCAGCACCCTTAAGAGTTCGTCCGTACATCGGAGAGTGGAAAGGACTCCACACATATATGCCAGCAGACCAACGCCATCGTCATACCTTGTCAAATTAATCCTAAGAAAAACTAGGAAGTTACTTCGCCGAATAAGAAGACGACACTGCAAAGTAAACAGGTCGTATGTTTAAGAATAAATTGTGAGCTCTCTCTCTCGACTCGGTATAGACTAAGAATAGATTACCTTCTGTCGTGATTGATTTGATTATTCGTTCTTTAATTGACTGTTTTAGATTATTTGATTATTTCTTGTTTCGTATGAGTATTGTTTATTTTGTTTATTAAATTCTCTATATTTTGTTAAGAGATGTCTCTGAATTATTTCCTGAATCAGATCGACGGCATAAATTTCACGCGTGTTTATCCGCGTTACGCAAAGTAGATAAACTGGTGTCGGGACCCTGACATAAGGAAGAAGGTGAATTCGCCATCACCAACTTCCGCTTAGAATACTAACTGTAAGACCCTCCACACTCGTTTCCCTAAGTCTGGGAAAGGCCGTTTTTGAGGACGACCGAGACTAGTTTCACGAACTAGTGCCGATTAAGTGGTGCTAATTATCCCAGCGAATTAGTACCCCCGGCTGATCTCACACTTGAGCCTTAGCACCAGCAATGATACTTTTACTAAAGAGGCTTTCTACAATGCTATTACTCTCTATAAACCGTACATAGAAAATCAAGTGAGCATCATTATTATTATCTGTGGCCTCATCCAGCTGCAACCCAAATTCCTTCCGTTTTATTTTTTCAATTAACTGATCATGAGGTCCTTCGCTATATGCTGTATTCTGCGATTGATGGTGTTATTGGACAAAGGCACTTTTGAAAGCTGCTTCCCAGCAGACTCACCGATCATAATGTTCACCATATCTACAGAAGCCGGTAGAATAAGTTTTTCTGCGATGGTATGAGGCTTTTTACATATTGCGATTCTGTGCCACCTTTATTATTGAGTTAGTGATTTGCATCAGGTCTGCTAGATGTCGCATAGTATCACACTGAATTGAGAGAATATAAAATTTTCATAATTTTACTTCTAATTTTATGGCTCCCCCTGTGAGGAAGCCGCGGCTCCCTAGAGCGCCGCGGCGCACACTTTGGGAACCACTGCATTAACTCACAACTTCGTCGTATGTTGGCCCAAAATCCCATTCCTTGTTTTCCAGGCCAAATTAGCTTCGAATGCAACCAGTGAAACCTTATAGGAGGGCTGATCCGATGTATAGTCACAGAGTTTAAACCTCTTTGCGTAATGTACAAAGCACTTTTTTTACAGCTTGTGCTTTCCTTTTTGAATAGTCTGCTGGTGCCGCTGCCAACCAATTGCATTTTTCAATCCTTAAAATCAGAAAAATAACTCCCCAGAGAATGTTTTCTGAAAAAAACGGGTAATGCTACCAGAATGCCTTTAATGTTCTCACCCCAGTATCCTATAAAATGGTTCGTAAAGGCTCGCTATATTCAGAAATTTTAATGTGCAGTATCTCCTTTTTGGAGTATTTGAACTCTAAGCATATATGTAGGACGCAAAGGCGTTACGCTTAACTGGTGGAATTTGGGAAAACCTACATCGTTATTCTGTTCAACATTATTAATTAATTTTAAAAAACACACACTATTTTATTTGCAATAAGTTATACGATTTCTTTCTTTCAGACTGGTATGAGCATATAAATTCGACTTTTTTTCCTCTTGTAGGCAATAAAAATATTTTCCCCACAAATTTTACTATTATTAATTACCATGGGTTCGGTTTGATGTGATTAAGCAACACAGCTTGAAGGCAGTCTGCCAAGAAGGGTGCCTCCCGGAATGACTATTTTATGGAAAACTTTGAGAACTAAACCATTTAAGAGTTTGATCCGTGAACAAGACTTAGAAAATACCATTCGTTGCTAAAATTCAAATCCAGGACCAACTCCAGTGTTAAGTGGTTTTATCCAGAGATGGGGATTCGGCGGAAAATACACGACTCCTGAGTTAGTATTTTTTTAAATCGACTCTGATTCTCCATTTCTGGTTTTATCCATTCGGTCATTACTGGGAGATTTGACTGGGTCTGCAATAGGCGGAAACTAGGCGATGAAGGAACTAATATAATGCATTTTAGTTTATCTGCTCATAAAAATTTTCGAGCGAACCAACACTCGAATCTAAGTGTCTCAGAATGACAGGGACATTCATCATTTTAGCCATCTAGCTGCCAAATTTTATAGTTTTCATGTTAGTCTTTCCAAGACCAGACTTGGTCATGGAAAGACAAACATGTTAACTATATGATCCATATCCTGAAAATTTATCATGGAAAACACGAGCGAAGACACTGCCTTTCATCGTCTTTCATATTTCTGACCAGGACTGTTATAACCATAACGCACATTAGGCATGTGACTAAGTCCCGAGAAACAGGACACCCGCGGTCTAGGAAGCCGTAAAAATAAGACTAATATTGTTTTACAAAAATACTGCAATTTAGTACCTACCATACCAGGGTCAGGCTGTTACCTGTAACCAGGTGGAAGATTGAATTGTCGGAGGGGGCCCGGTTATGAGTTAATACGGCTCTGCTACTGACTCATTTGAGACAAGGCTTTCTGGCAAAGGGTGAAATTCAATTCCGTCTTAACACATGGGCATAATGAGTAGTTGCTCGGGTGCTCCACGCTAATTTATGCAAACCCCAGAATGTAATACAGTGGAACCTCGGTATACGACCTTAATCCGTTCCTGGTGTTTGGACTTATACCGAATAGGACGTATATCAAACCAACCTTTTCCATAAGAAGTAATGTAAAAATGATTAATCTGTTCTCATGTAAAAAAAATGGCTGGCTTTAAACACCTCGCTTTCCTCGCTAGTTTCTGCTTGATTTTTCATGAGATCAACATGTATCCTTTTAACTTTCTCGCAAATAATTTCTTCCGATACGCTGTCGCCAGCACACTGTTTTTCAGTTATCCAAAGCAAAAGCAATTTCTCGATATGATCTAATGTGTTCGATCTCTGTTTAGAAATTGATTTAACCCCTTTCGCAACGTTAGCAAATTTAATAATGTCTTTATTTTTCACGATTGTCGATATCGTCGTTCTCGGAATATGGAATGCAACAGTTAAATCTCGAACACGCGTGCCACCTTCATATTTCTCAACAATCTCTTTTTTCAGTTCCGTTGTGATTCTAGTCATTTTTTTATTTTTTTGTTGCCCTTTTTCAATTCATGATTAATAAAAATAATAAAATGTTACTTACAAATTAAAATCAGAAGAAATTTAACAAAGTTATAAACCGTAGCACCGCGAACGTCTAGTCTAGTGTAGTACACCGATACTGCTACTTGTTCATAGATGGAGCGTATAATTGAATTAAGTCGTATACCGAACAGAAGTCGTATACCGAGCAAAATTTGTTTCGTCCAAACAGGACGTATTCCGAATTGGACGTATTCTAAAGCAGACGTATACCGAGGTCCCACTGTACTTATTTTCCGCTCACCCATCGGTTGTGTAGGCAGGCCCAGGACCCTATAATGCTGTTAAGATGGCCCTAGTGTAATTTTGGCCAAAATTACACTAGGGCCATCTTACATAATGTAAGACGGCCCTATAATTACATTATGTAGTGTAGTGATACTTTACATCAGTAATGCAAGTGTTGATGAGTTTTTAATTATTATTTTGAATGTAATTAAGAACAAAAATTAATAATAAATTTACCATTCCTAACTGAATACAATTTTGCTACGACAGTTTTCTTTTTTGACTCTTTCCGCCCTGTGGGCACTAAGAGGGCCTCATTTTGCAATCTCATTATGGGTTCGGCCAGGCCCACAATGGGGCTGCCTGGTGGTGAGGGACGGGGCCCGACATATCCGAACGGACCACCCCCAAAAGATTCCTGGGGATTTTTCGACCCGTTTGGATTCGAACCCGGGTCCCCCAGAGCGGTAGGCTGCCACCTTGACCGCTCGACCGCTCGGCCGCAAAAGCTACGACAGATTCATATTAGAATATAAAATTAACAATTATTCCTTCTATAAATAGAAATTTTATTTATTCTAGAATATGGAGAAAGAAGTAAAAATTTATATATATGTATCAATGAGAAGAAAGTTTACAAATTGTTTCAATCGCGCCACGTGGTTTACTCATGAGAATTTATTAATCCAGGTGGCGCCACGTGTTGTTTGTATTTGTCGGTGTTTTTGAAATGGATTAATATTTTAAATTAATGTTTGATATTATATAAAAGAAAATAGATAAAATTTATCGATGCAGCTTGTCTGATTAACTGTTTTTGAGTATAATGACACTAACTGCAGGTAAGAAGGAAATTTTTTTTTTCCTTTTAATATTCTGTAATTTGACATTACAAACATCAAAATTCTACAAAACAAAAATCAATTTGTTTATTGAAAATATACAAAAATTCAAAATTACCAAATTAAATATGAAATTTTACTATAAATATTAATCATATAATTTAAATAAAATGATAAAGTATTTTATCACAATAATAACTTATAATGTTGGCTTTTCCTACTAGACAGAGTACTAGTACAGTGGAACCTCGGTTAACGAACTTAATTCGTTCCACGACTCTGTTCATTAATGGAATTGTTCGTTAACCGAAGCAATTTTTCCCATAGAAATTAATTCAAATACAATTTATCCGTTCTATCCTCCGAAATTTTTGTAATTTTATTTGTAAAATGGGTTTTCATTGATGAAAATGTAGGAAAATGTAGTATCTATCATTACAGCAACAAACATGTAAACTTTATTTAATAAAATAGCACTGTACATACCTTCATTTGTTGTAGTTGGTGGCAGAGGAGTGATGTACAGAGCTTAATGCTTAGAAGGGGAATCCCTTCCAAAAAAATAATGGTTAGAACTTCATCCGGAGATTCTTCTAGTCGAGGTCTCTTTTGGTGAGGAATAAGAAATTGATCTAAAGTTGATTGTCTTACTCTTTTAATCAAAATTTTTCTCAAATGCGATAGTGCATTGTCGTTCATATCACATTGTCATTTTCTATGCCCATTATCACTTTTCTCTTTGTTGTGTGCCATACTGATTAAATATATAAATCACAAAACTGAAAAAATAAGTTTAGCTCAAACACTTGGAAAAGCAATGCTTAACTCGCACATGGCTAACAGCAACTAAAATTTGACACAAAAAACTGTTATGTTTGTTATCCAAATTTTGTCTGTTATCCGAGACAAAACTTTTGCAAAATAAAAGTTTGTTAACCGATTTGGTTGTTAACCAGGGCATTTGTTAACCGAGTTTCCACTGTAGTTAAAAATTGGTAAGGTGTGAACTCTGAATGAGGGATTTGTCACCTCTGCTAGAGTTATGGACTCCTCTGTATGAGTAAAAAAGTCAATGGAGCCATACTGTACATGTGACCCTTCAGAAGATATTCACCTCCATAGATCAGTTTTTACTATTACCGGTACTACTGCCTATTTTCAACATTCTGCATGTGTACTTTATGTGCTCTGGTACTCACACCTTGGCACCCATGCAGGGTGATCCCTCTCACTTCCTAAAACTATATAACATTGAGTATTCCACGAACAGTCAAGTGAGCTACTCAAAGTCAGTGTAGCCATGTGGCTAAATAGTTAAATATGATAGTACGATGTAACTCCCAAATGTGTGATATAGAACTAGGCTGATTTCAAGGGGAGCTGTATCTTAAAAAGGGTCACATTTATGGTTCGTTAGGATTATTTTGCTCCTATGAGTATGGTCTATGGCTCTGATAAGTTCCCAATCATCTCATTCCAAGGTATAAAAAAAATTAGAATACAAAGTAATAGTACATTCTACTATACTAGAGTGACTAGATGTCTCTGATTTTGCCTGTTTTTAACATCTGATTGTAGAATCAATCTTTGAATAAAGTAATTTTATTAACATGCCATTATATCATCATCAATTTGTAGATAAATAAATAAATAAATTTAAAAAAATAACCAAAGTTCAGTTTTAGATCTCATTTTCACTGATTCTGAAATCTGTCCCCAGTTTGATTGTAAATGTTATGATCAGCCTAATTATACTTAATTACCTTTATATATAATACTTACCATATAGAAAAAAACAAAAAACAAAAATTAAGTTATTTATAGCCTGCAGCTTAAAAATTTCATTTTGTATTGACTTAATTTATAAGATCTTTCAAATAAGTTTTCTGGTACCAAAGAGCAGAATATCTTCATATATATCACATTTTGAAACAAAATCTTCTGGCAGTTTTTTGAAAAATTAATTTTTCATAATTTAATCAGAAATTTAAAGTTTGTATTGAAATGGTAACATTGAACTCAAAGAAAGTGTTAATGTTGAGGAGTGGACAATCTCTAAATGTTATCATACAAGCAAAATTGGAATGTTTAGTATTGGCCATAAACTCACATTTGTGAAGACAATGCATTAAAAGTGTTATGTTATACAAAAAGAAAATTTCTACCTCTGGACAACTGACTACTACTTCCTAATGCAAATTCTCAGCCTGAAAGGTGGAGGGTATGCAACTATGCATTATTAGGTAGAGATTACTTCAATAACTTTTCTACTGATTAATTAACTGCTACTGTAGTAGTAATTGCTACTGATTAATTAACTGCAGGTTTTCAGTATTCAGTTTTTTAAAGAATAGAATAGTAGTATTATAAACTCTAAGAACCACACACACACACCTTTTTGCCCTATTGACATTAAAAGGAGTTTTTCATTCTCATTTTGGGTTCCATCTCTCTTTACCTAACTGTCCATAATAGGGGAGAGGGCATAATGAAAAAACAGGACCCGAAATATCTGGATGAATTCATAAAAATATGAGGTTTCAACCCGACTTTGAATCCTGATTTCTGTGTTTTTTGGAGTTTCTATTTTGTGAGACTGTCTCATAAAATAGGAATTCCAAAAACAGTAGTTGTAATTTATTCTTAATTAAATTATCAGGTAAATAAATAGATGATAATATGCATTCTGTTAGCATTAAGTATCTCTAAGGATATAGAAGTAATCATTATCAATATTGCCTACAGATATATTTTAAATTATTATTCTTATAAAGTATGATTTTGGCTGTTCAGTAATTTATAAATTTTCTTTAGTAAATAATATTTATTAATATTTGATCTAAAATTCTTATTTACAGGAAGAAGAGAAGCAATTGTATCCTTTGCGTATGAATTAAGTATAGGAATTATAATTTCCTATGTATTTAATGTTAGATTATAAGGGTTTAAAACATATTATTTATTGTTATAATTTACTATTATTGATTGATATTTTTATGAAGGATTTGTAAAAGTTTTGCATGTAAATAAACTATTTCTGTTATTAGTTACTAAGAAATTATATAAAATTTGCTATATTTGAATATTAAGGTGAGTAGAAAAATAAGGCCACCGAATGTTTTGGAAAAATAAATTTTTATTACACTAAACTAAAAATTAGTGACAGAAATAAATGTAGATGTAAAAGAATTACTTATTCTATTTACAATCAGAAATAATGTTGTTGCAAAAATATAAGGTAAGTTGCATTTTTGAGTGATTTATCAAAAAAAGATTCATTATAACCTACAATTGAACAATTATAGGGATGACAACACTTTGTAATTGCAAATGGAGGCTTACTTGCATTTGTAACGCCAGTAATTGTTATGATACCGCTCCCATTGTTAAAATTACTTAAGTTCTAAACAGTCTTTGAGTGTCACCAAATCATGACACTCCATCAGGCTGGAAGTTCTGATACAGCTATTGCAAAGCATCTAAAGAGATTGTGTTATGTTGTAGCCAATTTCATTAAATTTGGTATGTAATATGGAAAGAATTTAATTATTTTTGTTGAATAATTATCCAAAAGGAATATTGAACAAATGGTTATGAAAAATCATTAATAATAAAATAAATGTTGAACAAAAACAACAAAATTATATATAGTTACAATTTTTGTGATAACTCAGGATTTATTTTCTTCATAATTTGAACAAAATTATAGAAAAATACAATATGATAAAATTGTATATAGCAGATTGTAAAAAATATTTTAAAATTATAATATACAATTAATTAAAAGAAATAAAAATGAAATAGAAAATATTTTAAATTAAGATGATGCGGTATACAAGTTAGAATGTATACATGTGAATCCCCATAAATATACATCAGAGAAACTAAGAGAAAATTACAAAGAAAACCAAAAGAACATATACAATTTATTAAATACAATAACAAGAATTATGCCACAGCTAAACATTGTAATTCCCAAGGATGTGAAATTATTACAAAACGAATAAAAACATTAAAGATGAAAATAATATTAAGAGAAAATTAAAAGACAAAAACAAAGAAGTAAAAATAAATGTATTAATGAAAATGAAGGAATGATGTTACACAAAATATGATTACAAATTTTAATTAAACACCAGTTGACACTGGTGTTTAAAAAATATTTGCATGCCAGAGATACAATGAAGAAAATAGTTTTTAATTCACAATATTTTGTATGATTGTGAATAAAAATTTAATATCAAGTACAACTTGGAAATGACAAGAATACATGGTAAGATATTGAAATAATTAAAACTTAGAAATTATTAAATAGTAAAATAAAATATTTGTGAAGTTAAGGAAAAAAACAAATTTTAAATATATTGTTGATATAAAATGGAAGTTGTAATTTTAGATAATTATGTAGAATATACTATATATTAAATGTTTTGATTTGTAAAACAAAGTTAAAACAAATTTTTTGTGTTTTAACAGAGATAAAATCAACTGATAAAGGATAATAATAGGTCCAAAATGTACATATTGGTTTAATAAAATCTCATCACAATTTTCAGTAGGAAAGTTCATTATGACGAGTCCTTCAAATTCATAGCTAATTCAAAAGTAGCCATTAAGATTAATTTTAGTAAAGGTTTGTCTCATCTACTAGACCAGTGTTCTGCAACCTTTTTCTACTTGCGACACACCCATGACTCAACATGGCACACCAAAATGTTATTCCCCTCAAAAACGTATGATATGATACTATTAATAAAATTACAGTCGACCCCCCTAAAACACGGTAGATACGTTCCGGTTTTTATGAATCCATTTTCTACAAGTCCAGCCAATTACAGCCAGGCACGTATGCAGTTTACGGACTACGGCTGTTTGAAAGGTTTCTTCCATAAAACTAATCAATTCTAGACTAATTCGACTCAACATTTCCAAAATATGTATAATTTTTTGGGAATAATCCATATAAACTATGCTATAGACAAAAAATTGTAGGATTACTTACCAAGTGTGCACCATTCGACTACGCCATTACTTAAGCTTGTTTTTATCGTGGAGCTTGCCATCGAATGGCGCTCGCATGCTTCCTGATAATTTTATTTTTTTTTGTGAAAAATTTGCTGAACTTTTGGATATAAATATAATTTTTATGGCCATTAAATAATAAATGGTTTTTAGTAGGTCCACTGCTCGTTTAAACTCAATGGTTTGTACAATATCCACTATTGATCTAGATTCAACCAATCCTGTCGCAACACGAGTCGGCGATGACATTTTACCGAATTATACAAGTTTTTTTAGCATGTTTGTATGAATACTGTCGCAATTTTTTTGCCGTGATATAGGAATCCAAACTATAGGAACCTGTGTTAACTGTACATAATGCCACTAACCTATTATTATTGTTATTAAACAGATATCAACACCTGTGAGCAAATTTATTTTACATATAATTTCTTAGAATACATAAAAATGCATGGCTTGTAATAAAGAATAAACAAACATCATCTTATTTCATCAGTGCTGCGACAGAGAATGAAATACAAGCATAAGAAACACAACAACTGTGATAAAAATATGTAAATAAAACTTGAAATTAACAGAATATGTAAAAGTTCACGTCACACCGGTTGCAGAACACTGTACTAGACACTTAAACACTGGAAAAGAATGAGAATACTGCTGGATATAAGTATTTATAAAAGAAGCAGCTTACACTGAAAGTTAAATATAATCTTAAATCCGGTCCTCTATATCTCATCTGAATCATGAACACAAAGATTTTGTGTCCACAGTTAGTTGCCTCATTAAAGGTAACATTTGTATTTATATAAAGTATTGGAAAGATGTTTCTGCAAATCAAAAGATATTACATATATGACTTGATTCCTGCCTTTGCATCAGGAAATTCCTTCCTCATTCTTTCTTTTGCAGAATCTGCTTTGGAAACATGAAAATTTTTATTTGCCAACAATATTTCTCATCTCCAGATGAAGCTTCATTTGCAACTCATTGCACATTTGAAGTGCTAGACCTACCATCAATATTCTTGAGCAAAGGGCCTTGAACTAAACAAAGGAGAAACAGTAAGAGCTTTCAAAAAGCAAAAAATAATACTCTGTCATAATAAATACCTACTTGATTTCCTTCTAATGACATGTTCTTCATCACTCCAGAATCAGGTTCAGGCTGGCCTAATTCAAACTCTGAATAACTTAACTTGTATTAGATAAATACAAATTATGGAACAAGATTAGATCATACTTTGTTCTGACAGCCTACTGCAGATGTAAAGTTTTGCTTACCTTCACTTAATCAATTTCTGTAAACTTTTGTTGTTGCAATAATACATGCTTTCCCTGTTTGCAACCATACTGACAGATGAGGATTATTGGATCCATGCACATGAAGTAGGTCAAGAAAGAGAGTGCCAAAATTTTTTTGACATTATAATTGAGGTTTCTGACACCAAGTAGGTTTTGCCTATGATTTGAATGAGCAGAACTTTTTGAAGCTATACAAGGTAGTTTAAAAAGTTTGCAGAATTGATTTTATTACTCAAAAGTATGTCTACAATTGACAAATCAAGCAACCACACACTTTTGACAATGCTGGTAGAGCTTCTGAAAACATTTTTGGAAGCGGTTTTGCAACATCACCTGCAACACAGTTGTCACTCTCTGTATAATTTCATCTGCATTCTTAAAGTGGCATGTCTTGATGGCATCTTTCAACCGGAGGAAGAGGTAGAAATCGCACAGATTGATATCCAGAGAGTATGGAGGATGCTCCAATGTGATCACTCCATATTTGGTCAGGTACTGCTTCACCAGCAGTAACCGTTGCACAGGGCCATTGTCATGGAGAAGCACCTGTGTGTTGTTTTCCCAATGGCACAGATGTTTTTGCAGATGGCTTCTCTATGATGGGCAAAGAATGTCAACGTGCATCTCCTTGTTGACTGTTCACTATGAATTTATACTCAAGGGTCGCACAATCTCCTGGGAGTCAAAGAAGATCTCCAACATGATCTTTCTCTTACTCCTGTCCAGCTTGAATTTCATGGACTGTCATTTTGGTTGAGGATCATTTAAGAAACACCAAGTTTCATCACCCATGAGAATGCTTCACAGCATATTCAACATAGACCTTGAAGATGCTTCAAGATGCCTCAGAGGGTTTTTTCCTCCAATAACACAAAATTTGATATTTGCACATTGTTCTTCCACATTTTCACCAGACTATGTTTCATGTCGTCTCACTAACACAACCTTCAGTGACTGGTAACTGTTGTCATCTTTGCAGAGAGTATGGACTTGTTTGAACACGTTTCTCTATTCCTGACATGTTTAGCTAAGAATGCATTAAATCAGGGGTGTCCAAACTTTCTGTTTCTCTGGGCCACAAGTATATCGTGGCCCAATCCGTAAATATACTTGTATATTTAAGGATCTACATGCCTAGATTATAGTAATAAGTATTAAAACTTTATCACGAAAATAGATATTTTAAAAAATTACTTCTACAGACACTTTTAATTTCTACTTATAAATAGATAAATTTATTTATTATAAAGGAAAAAAACAAAAATTTATTTGAAAAACACAAATATTTGTTTTATTTGGGTTTTTAATTAAAAAAAACGAAACACAGTTCTAAAGTGCATTTTTATTCAACAAATATATTTATAAATAATATGTAGGCCAAAATTGTAGCCAATGACCCAAATGATATTTTTTACGCCAAACTAAAAAAGGGTAGCCAAATTTGGCGCAAAGTTGCCAAATCTTTCAACCCTGAAAGGAGTATTAAATAAAGCTATAGTTGGTATTCAAACGATTATAGACCTAAATTCGGAGAAAGGACAAAAAGGTCAAAAAATAAAGAAGTGAAAAGGTTAAATAGATCTTCTGTTATGCAAATATTGATCTTTAATTTTTCAACCTTTCTCAATTATTTTTATTTTTTTGCTATTCTCTTCTTTCCCTGAATTTGGGGCTATAATCCTTTGAGTCACGACTTCAGCTTTATTTAGTATTCCTTCCTCATTCACACATTTCAAGCATTTGAAAATATTTCCTTTCTATTAAAAAATAAAATACGTATAAAAGTTTAGGGCTTTGTGAAACTTCTTTTTTGAGGTTTATGCCCTTAAAATAAATAAATAAATAAAAATTTGTCAGTTTTGTTTACACGTTTTTCGGGCCGCATTGGAACTTGCCTTGGGCCGCATGCGGCCCGCGGGCTGGACACCCCTGCATTAAATGTTCCCTTTTTTATTGCTTTTAACTGACTAACCCAGCATAATTCTGGGAACTTTCTGGGAACCTACCTACCTTGTATGTGAGACTAGTGATATGAAAAAAATTCAGATGGAAGAATTCACTCAACACAATTAACTTTATAGAAAGATGTTTGTTAACAGCAGGAATCTATTACATTATATTAAGAGACCAATTTACATTTATGTGTGCATTTTACTTCTGAGAGAGTTACAATTTGCATGAGTCAAGTCACAATACTTGTTAAACTTAATTGTACTTATCACACTGATAAAATCATAACAAACATTTCAGACAATAAAACTTAGTTCTTGATATAGTAGAGTATTTGATGATTAAAATTCTTGTATACTGGCACAATGAAGTGACCTTCTTTATCAACATTTGGCAAGTTTTCAATCTTTATTTAGTTAGAATGCCGTGCTACACATTTGCGTTTTGGGTATTCTCCCCTCTTCAGCTAACTCACCCCAATACAGACACCCAACTAGTACATCGCAGAACTTTAGACGACTTAAAGGTTTACCTGACGACTACCGTAAATGTCGTCTTTTTACACTTTTTTACAATGACACAATTGGTTTTCTTAATTTTTAACACGCAGACAAAGTAATTGATAAATAGTACTAATTAAAACTGTTACATAAAATCATGCCCTTCGTCTTAGTTCTTCCAAGCGCATCCTGTAGGCCATCTTTCCAACACTTGTGTTGGAAAGATGGCATGTGTAACGAAAATGCGAAACGCAAATGTGTAGCACGGCGTTCTAACTAAATAAAGATTGAAAACTTGCCAACTAGTTGGGTGTCTGTATCGGATTGAGTTAGCTGAAGAGGGGAGAATACCTGAAACGCAACACTTGTGTTGGAAAGATGTTGGAAAGTGTGATTTTGGAAGGGCATGATTTTATGTAACAGTTTTAATTAGTACTATATCAATTACTTTGTCTGCGTGTTAAAAATTAAGAAAACCGATTGTGTCATTGTAAAAAAGTGTAAAAAGACGGCATTTATGGTAGTCGTCAGGTAAACCTTTAGGTCGTCTAAAGTTCTGCTATGTACTAGTTGGGTGTCTGTATTGGAGTGAGTTAGCTGAAGAGGGGAGAATACCCAAAACGCAAATGTGTAGTACGGCATTCTAACTAAATAAAGATTGAAAACTTGCCAAGTGTTGATAAAGAAGGTCACTTCATTGTGCCAGTATACAAACATAAATAACAACACGGTTTCGATAACAACAACAACGATTAAAATTCTGTTAGTGCTAGACTCTCTTGAGGATGGATTGAAAGAGTCAAAAAGGAAGATCTACACAATTTAAAAAAACAGGCTGGTTTCATTGGATTGACACCTAATGAAACCAGCCAAAATTCTTAGATTCTTCCACAATATTCTTAGATGACATTGGCATATTAAGGGATTTAACTCATTACTATAATAGGGTTTAACTCACCCAGTGCAAATAATCTGATAACCATGATTTTTTTCTTTTTGTGGGTTATCAGATTCTTGCACTAGGCAACAGAATTGTAATTTAATTTTGCAATTTGTTTTATAATTTTGTTTGTTTTTAACAGAAAAGGAAGATGTTAAAATGTTGAATGTTCATGGAATCTTTTGAAAATTTTCTAAATAATATTGCCAAATAATCAATAAATTAAAATAATCTTTTTTTATTATACAAAGTTGTTAATATGTTTTAACCTCTTATTAATATTTATATTCCTTAATATAATAATAGCTTTCTTCACTACCGTATCAAATATTTCTAGTTTGTGGAAGTTGGTACTATTCAGCATTTGCCTTAGTTGAATTTCTGCTTATTATATTTAAAGGTTAGAAATAATTTCACATATTAATTTTAATAATGCATAATTTGTGACTTTTTGAACTTCATTAAAGGTGTCGTCTTTCCATATCCTAAAGGATACTTGGTATCAGAAATTGTTCTGTTGTTTCTAACTGCCATCTTAGAATATTGCAGGTTATTCCTAGGTAAGTTTTCATTTTCTAGTTATTTTAAAATATATAATTTAATAAATAATTCTAGTAAGAAATCAAATAATCAACAGTATAACTACATAAGAATGAAAGAATTTGCATTTTATCTAATAGTGTGTCAACAAGCAATCACTATTGTCCCTGTTGTTATTATAAGGGCAATTATATATTCTTTACTTGATGTATTTTTATCAGAGTTTGTTATAACAAAATGTTTTATAGTTACACATATTTGCATTTTCTTAATGAAAAAAAGTTCAGTAAGAAAAGTTATGTATTTTAACAATGAATTGAATGCAATATTTTTATGATTTTTAACTTCTTTACAAAAGATCTGATATTTGCTTAATTATAAATGAATTTCAATATTCTGAAAATGTTTCTGAATAAAATTATAGTCAACTTGCCATACTTTTTGCTTACAAGTTGCACTGTTGTATTGGACACATCATGGGTTTTCCCAAAAAACACAATAACTATCATTGCAGTAATCTGATGTCCCCAAAAAATGCATCCTATAAGGTGAAAATACAGTAATTAGTTTTTATTTTACCCTTAATTATTTTCTCATACTTTATTTTTTAGGAAAAATATTTTCTATATTATCTTTTTATAAAAACAAAAAATTCTTTATTTTAGGCAAAAAAGGAAATCTGACAGAAACATCATATCCTGTCATCTTATCCATTCTACTTACAGTTCCTGCCATACTTGGAGTGGTACATTTTTTAGAATGGCAAACTTATGTACTGAAATTGGATGTTATTCTCTGTGCCATCCAGCTAACAATCCATAGCTTTCAAACACTGTTTGCACTGTTTGTGATTATTAGATTTATGAGGTAATTCTTATCAACATATTTCTAAAATTGTAGTAGTAAGTAAAATGTACTTTTCAATTTAGGTCTACTCAAGTTACATAATGAAAAATCCTCAGGAAAAACCATTTTCTTGTCATCTGCATATCACATGGTAATTTAAAAAAAAGCAACCTCTGTAAATAGGCATTTGTAATGTATGGAAACGAAACTGTTGTACATAATTTTCATTTATGAAACATTAAAATGATGCAATAAACTATTTGTTAATTACAATTTTGAATCATTTTTTACCCGATCCTAGAATGAGAAATTTATTTTCAAAGTTGGATACACTAACTTTCCACAAATTACTATTCTGAGTTACAGTAGAGCGTCGTTTATCCAAAAGTTGGTTATCCGAAAGAATTCCAGTTGGCAAATTTAAATTTTTGCTAGGGCTGTGGCGCTGCAATCTTTGGGTATATCTTGGGCTACTCCAATATTATTTTGTTGGTGTGTTTTAGCTGACAGCATTGGCACTTTTGTGTGATGTTTATCTGAAAAGTGTGTGGTGCTGAATCAAACGTTTTTGATACTAGATGAACTTTTAAAGTATAATTTTTTTGTTTTTATATTTTTCAATATATTTATTTTGTTTGTAAAAAATAAGGAAATAATTTTTAACGATACAATAGCCACGATTATTTTAAAAAGTTTACATTAGGCTTAACATCGATGAAAATTCAACGTAAAGCGACACGCAACGGAAAAAAATTTCAACACAGGATAGGTTAATATATTTTTTCGTACATAATCGGTTATCCGAAAAATAAGTTATCCGAACAACCCCAGTCCCCAATTAATTCGGATAAACGATGCTCTACTGTAATTGTAACAAATTTCCTTATTCAATTCATTTAGTATCAATATACTATTAAACCTGATGATAGAACTAAATGTTTTACTTATTGTACTTGATAGAAAGCAATTATGTTATAATTCAAAAAAGAAATTTGAATGCATATGATTGTTATATACAGTCAATAATCAGATATAAATATTTCTCTTATATAAACCTACAAAATGATGTAATGGAAGTTATTTCAGTTTAGTATCTGCATTTTGATACTGCATATGTAAAGAAGAAAGAACACCATATAATTTGCTAGTCCGCTTTATTTACAATATCCATACATACTGTAACAATAACCGTTTATTTCTGTACAAGATACCCTTTTATCAATTATAAATAAAATGATAATAGTTTCATATAGTGCATGATTTTATACATCGAATTTTGATTTTCAAAAACTGATATGTTACATGGAAATCAATAACACCACATTATTATTTACATCTATAATTAAACTGAATCATTTGTGGAACTAATAGTATTTTGTAAACTAATAACATTATTTAGTTATTTAGTCAACTATACAGCTTTCTTTTTGTAAATATGAATAATAAAAATATCCAGATACGCACAGTCCAAGTACCCATGTGATAATTGAGCAGATGCAAACCTTGCAATCTGAAAATATCAAAGTTATCTATTCCAAAATTTCGTTAAATTGGCTTTACCAAACCATTCAAAGTTTTAAATGGACAATATTGGCTGGAAAGCCCAGAATATTTAAAATATAATTTATATTTTAAACAGCAAGAAGCACATTTAATTCTTATGCACTTATTGATAAGCAACACACATATATCTTATGTTTAACTTTCATATTGGAAAGCTGACAATTTGTACTCAAGAAACAATTATTACATTCTTCACTTGACATACCATTCTATTTGGTGATATTATTATATGGAAAGAATATTTGTTTATGGCTGAAAAATCACCACTTTAAAAAGCATTCATACAAAAGAATCTTAGCAAATAATTATAGTTATTTTTTTATAATTACTGCATATTTAGTGCATTAGTAAAAAAGTTATCTAGAACAATAACTGTTTCACTGCTTGAAAATTCATTTAAAATAAAGGAAAATATATTAGTATGCCACAATTTAACATTGAAATTTATAGCCCCAACAAGAAAACTACAGAAATTAATTTCTGGTTAACATTTAGACTACAGAAAAAGTTTATTAATCCTATTGGCTTCAATAAATTCAATAATTGGTGTTTGACTATTTGGGATTGATAAGATAAATTTCAGACTGACAAACATAAATTACTATACTACTTTATATCATTTAAATATATAGATATATGTATATTAGTAATGAATCTTCTTATTTAAAAATGGACAACTTGGCACGGGTAATAGATTCAATACATGCTTAATTTAATCACTAAAACTACTGACATCTGAGTCATCATTTTCTTCATCTTGAACTATGGGTTTGGACGAAGATTCTGCATTGGGATCACTGTAAGTTATAATAATTCAAAATATTTACCAAGTTTAAATGATAAATTATTTCAAAATATCTTTATACAGGTAATATCTTAATTATGCAAAAGTGAATTTCCTCAAGTTCACAAATTAAACCATCGGCATATGTTTGGTGATTAGCTATATTACATCGGGTTTAGCGATGATTAAACCATCAATTTCATTTTTTTTAAGAAACAATTTTTTAATTTATGATATATGTTTAGAAAGATTCTTCAATGCTAATTAGGATATTATCTGTACCAGAAAATAGTCTCTCTTCAAGAAACTTACTCCAGAATATTTGGATCAACACCCTCTGTGATCATCTTTTGTTTCACTGCACCAACTGGTACCCCCTAAAAAAGATAAAAAGTTAATAAAAAATAAATTTTAAACAAATTAAATCAAATGTTAAATATTCCTACAAGATTTATCATCTTGAAATATTTAGAATATCTTGGATCCTGTGAAATAGTCATCTTTGGTTTTTCTGGCTCAATTGGATTTGAACTTTGTTCGTTGGAAGGAATTTGTTCAGTTGTGGCCGGTTGAGAAGGTTCTTCAATTGTTTGTTTCTCAGGTAATGGCTGTTGTACAGACTGGGCAGTGACATCATCTAATCCAGGAATTGATGCTAGCTACAAGTCCAACTTTTAAACAACATGTACTTCTTAAAATA
The DNA here is from genome assembly GCF_000671375.1 of Centruroides sculpturatus. Taxonomy (NCBI): domain Eukaryota; kingdom Metazoa; phylum Arthropoda; class Arachnida; order Scorpiones; family Buthidae; genus Centruroides; species Centruroides sculpturatus. The sequence continues at coordinate 86,412 of NW_019386045.1, forward strand.
AATCTGACTTTAACTTATCTATTATTATCCAAAAACATTTACCTTTGCTTCAAGTATACACATCGATGCCTCTAATCGTTGTATGCGAATGAGCAAATTTTCAAGTTTCTCATCACACACTGCTGCAAAATGGTTAAGGAAAGATGTGGTGCGAATCAGAAAATGATTCAGGAAAGCAAGTGTTCTTTTTTGATGAATTGGATCAACCTATAAAATAAATCTTTGATTTATCCATTGTAAAAATCAAATTAAAAAATTTTAATTGTAAATAATTATCAATCATAATTTACTCAAACTATTTATAACCTTCTAAAATTTCTGATAAGATTTGCAAAAGTATACTCATAAATAATTCTAATGTATTGCAGTGAGCCAAAAGTTGAGTGTATTTGCCAATAATTTCAGGAAAGCATGAGTACAATTATAAGTAATTGCCACTAGCATTTAAACAACTGTCCTCCTTAAGAATTAGTTTATGGATACTTGTAATGAAAAAATACTTGATTGTTCTTAAAAGACTATCTCTTGATGATGCATATCAAATCATCATCTGATGTAAAGTGCTTCAGAGATTCAAAGACAAGGCAGTCCTAGAGTGACACAACAGGAGAATAAGGTGAATGCTAGACCACCTACCTTATTCCCCTGATATGTCTCACCTTAGCCTTCTCCCAGCCAAATTTCCATAGTTTGTCCTGGATGATAATGCACACCTCCCAGATTACACTGTCATGCATGGGTTGAATTTCCCCAGTCATTTGGACTTTATGGCTGTTCAAATTTGATAGAGAATGACACAATATTGATTTCTATTTATAGATTTTGACTGCTCCACCACTCTTTACAATAAAAAACTGGATCACAGCTCAATCAGTTTTAGATAGGTATGTTATTGCATAGCCATCATTTCCTTCCTTTTTTCCACTTTTAGCCACACTAGTATTTTTATTTACAAAACCAACCAGAACCATCACTTTTATCAATATAAGATTTCTACATTTTTAGATTACAGTATATACTCATCTGAGGCACTAGCTAGAAGTAATAAACTATAAAATGGTTTAAGAGACCAACGCTTTCCTTCGGCCGCATTGTAGAAATTAGAATTGAATTATAGAAATCTACTCTTATACAAATTTTTCAGAAGTTACATGTAATTTAGGATTGAAAGTAAGTTCCATTTTAAATATTGGTATGTTAACAATTCAGTCATATCACATTAAGTTTCTCATCTTAACTGATTATTTTTATGAAAACAAATAATGTTTAATACAGAAGAACAATTTCAGTTAAAATACAAAATATTTTAATAATTCAATAGCCAAAATTTTGCAACTAGTAAATTTTTCAACTGGATTGAAAAATTCAACTGAAAACATATGTTAAATAAATAATACAGTAATTTTCTGCATATAGCATGTAGGTTATTTGTTTTTTAATCTGAAAGCAGGTGCAGACTATCCATTCTAGCAATTTTTACAGGTTTCAAACTAGAAATTATGGTAGTCTAAATTTGATCAATCCAAACAATTGAACATGACTATAAAACATTTTGTTAAATGTTTGTCTATGAGGACAGCTTTTTAATAGGACTGTATTGCACTGGTGTTTTGGTTTTTTAAACCAAGAAAAAAAATTTATTCAGAGGAACAATCAATCTTTATTTTCACCTTGTATTATACCTGTAAACAGATATTTGTATTAAGACTATAAACAAATTTTTGTTAGATTATCTGGATGATTTTATGACTCAAACCTTATATGATCACTTAAATGACATAAAATACTCTTGGAATTCCTAAAGTGCTTTTTTTATGTGTATTTTATTATTTGATTCAAAAACCCAAAAATAAACACACAAGTTTCTTAAATTTAATATATTATCTCAGCTTACACCTATTAATATCTACTTTGTGTGAAATTTGAGAGGAAGGTGTTATTTTTAAGGTCAAGGTAGATGGCCAGTGTAGCCTACTACTGCTACTACTATTACTACTGTCAATAAGTCCTTAATTGTTTTATTGTCTTGCAAATAAAAACTCTTCCTGATTTTAATTAGGAATCTGTCAAATTAGGAAGTTATTATTTTATTGTACTCTGAAGAATGTTTTCTTTAAATTAACATTTAATTAACAACTAGTTCTGTTAAATCTCATTAAACTGCAACTAAAATATAAAATTAATCAGCATAATGGTAACCCCAGGGTTTCTACTATGCTGGACTCCCCCATTTATATGTGACATGCTGGTCATTCCAGGAAAATATATAGGACAAATCAAAACAAATTAAGAGCGATTTTTCCCCAATGAAAATATAGTCTGGATATATAACTGTAAAGAATGATTTTAATGATCTGTCTAAAATACCACAGAAATATGAGGCTTCTTACATATGACAAAATGGAGGATGATCATGATAAGCAGTATGCAGTATTAAAATTCTATTTTCACTTGAAAAAAAAGTAAATAAAAATAATAATAATAATAAATAAACAGCAATGAAAGCTTGAAACATTAAAGCAAGTGTAAAGTGAAGCAGTTCTTCTGTTATCCACAGCAATTTAATGATTCAAGGCAGTCTTCTGAAGACCAGAAATCACCCTTCAGGCAGACAGGTCTATAAACTCCGAATGTTTTGACTAAAGAACTCATTATCACTGCTAGCAATGCCATCAAGAATTTCACCAGGTTATCATTAATGAACTTGTCAATTTGCTGAATGTCTTTCAAGGGAGTATGTCCATACAATTTTGCATAACCATTTGCACATAAAATACATTTATTCTTGATAGGCTCTCTGGCTTCTGATAACTGAATGGACATATAAGTGGATTAGCTGTTACCTGTGACTTCGCCAGCACAGGTAACAGCTAGCAAACACCATTTAATTCAACAACCATAGTAATTGTTATATAACATCTACCGCTAAGAATGATGAGAATTGCTGAGAATCAGACGAGCCATTTACAATTTGACAATTTTCTGGAACGTTTACAATCGTTCTATAATCGAACCAATATGCAATAACAAATTCAAATTGGTTCAAACATATGGTTAAAAAATCAAAATATATAAAAATATTTATAACAATATCTGAAATGTTATCAATTTAATACACCCAAGTACTCAATGAAGACTAAATGTAGTAAAAACAAAAAAATTGCATCTAAAATAGCATAATAGAAGCCGTTCTCCAGGTTAAGCCTTAATGCTCTACTTCTCCCCTGCAGGGGAATTTTGAAACATCCCTTCTTAGTGTGCGTTTTCATGATGTAGCCTAACTGTGTACCAAATTTCACCTCTTTAGGTTCAGCTGTTTGCTCTGGGCAATGATGAATCAATCATTCACTCAGTCAGTCAGAACAAGTAATTTTATATATTTAGATAAAAGTCTGCAAAGACTTTTAATGTCTTGGTTGTTAATCTACGTGTTGCACTTTTGTATCAATTATCACTAGTAATGAAATTTGGCTATAACATTTGGATCCTGAGAGTAAATAGGCCAGCACAGGATGGAAATCATCTCCTACTCCTCCAAAGAAGGTAACTGGCAAGGGAATGGTGATTACCCAAGAACCGGATTTTTAGGTGCTAAAAAGTGCACTTTAGATGGATATTATATGCTATAAAAACCTCAAAATATGCATTTCCTTTTCTACCACATATTTTCCATCACCTCATCATGATTCATGAGTTTTTCATATATATATGTATATATATAAAATCAGTATATATATAATATATATACTGATTTTTTGGCTACTCTGTTTATTCCATGGACTAAACATCACATGCAGAAATTTAGGAAACATTATGCTCAAATTCTGTTCTGTCCTGCTTTGACCATATATGCTGCTTAATCCGAAAACAGCAGAGGCGTAGCTACTGTGGAGCAGTTGGAGCAAACTGCTCCAGGCGCACGAATCACGAGGCGCCAAGTTATAAAGGGGTAACTAAAAACTTGTAAAAACATTTGTAAAAAAATTTTTGGATGTAATAATTAATCAATTAACTATTAGATTTGAATACATTCGACAATTATGTACATTTTCCAAGTGCTTTTCACCTGCATATGTTGTTGCATTATCTGATAAAAATATTCTGGAACAATCAGAATTGTTACACTCGGCATATTCGCCTAGTTTTGGACCTCAACTGCTTTGATTTAAAATGCGTTTTTATAGTCAGGTAAAAGAAATTACTTCTATAAGCGAAGTTGCTAAACTACTTTTATTTCACACCGTAGTCTCAAATAGATTCTCCAACATTATTACAGCATGCCTCATTTTTTAACTTTACAGGCGATGACAAAGAAGTTTTTCAAAACTAAAATTAATCAAAGCTTATAGTTACAATTTTTGTGATAACTCAGGATTTATTTTCTTCATAATTTGAAGTTTAGACTATGTACAAAAAGTCAAAAAACTTTTGAGTCCTTCTTTATCCTTTATACACCACCATAGAAGTAACAGCTTAAAAAAGAACTCTTCTTAAACACTGATAAAAATTGGTAAAAAAATTCCACAAGGTTAAAAAAGATCAAGTGTCAGCCTTTCATTGTAGGTTTCTGACACTTTTACAATTAAAAACACAGAAATTCTTCACACCATCATTTCCATCCAGCTTTTTAAACTGCTTCTAGGCTAGAAGCAGTTTAAAAAACTGGATGGAAATGATGGTGTGAAGAATTTTTGTGTTTTTAATTGTAAAAGTGTCAGAAACCTACAATGAAAGGCTGACACTTGATCTTTTTTAACCTTGTGGAATTTTTTTACCAATTTTTATCAGTGTTTAAGAAGAGTTCTTCAAAGCATTTTTTTAAGCTGTTACTTCTATGGTGGTGTATAAAGGATAAAGAAGGACTCAAAAGTTTTTTGACTTTTTGTACATAGTCTAAACTTCAAATTATAATCAAAGCTTATTTAAGAAGCAGCATGTCACAACACCGTCTTAAACTTACTATATCCAGAGCAGGCCCACCGTAAGCGGGCGTGCAAGGTGTGCACCGCACGCAGGCGGCACATCCAGGGGGCGGCAAATCGAGCGATCAGTCACGTAATATTCAAAGTCATTGTCATAATACCCACCATACTTATAGCATAAGAAATGTCTTCGCATGGAGAAAAAAATCCGACCGGCGCGTAATTACTATATTTTTATTTATATTATAGCGTTAACAGCGCCTCTATTGGCATTTATCAGAATTAAGATGCAATGCAAACCGTCTGTCGCCAGGTAGAACCATCTGGCGGCGCCCGAAAGCCAAGTACCCATAGTCGTACTCATGACAGAAGTTGACAGGACTGGCGAAATAGGGAATCCCCACAGAACTTCCTTCTCAATTTGCACTTGTTTGCATTCGAACAACTCTATCGCATATCAAATTGCAATTATTTTGTTAATAATTCTTCTCACATGGGTTTAAGTATAATTAATGAAATTTTAACTTGGTTAGGATTAAATCTGAAGCTTAAAGACGTTTCGAGTAGTGAAACAAACATTGAGGGTATTGATTTATTTAATAAAATCAATACTTTAAAGTCGCATTTTCCAGAAAACCAGTCTAATGATCCACAAACCCTCTTACAATATCCTTTTACTAATGACTTAATTTCAACATTTTTCCAAACACAGCAATAGCACTAAGAATATTACTTACATTGCTGGTTTCAGTTGCATTTGATGAAAGGTCCTTTTCAATGTTAAAAATTATATAAAAAACTATTTAAGATCAACAATGCACCAGCAAAGACTAAGTAATTTAGCTATAGTTTCAATCGAACACAAAATCTTAGACAGCTTGGATACAAGAAAACTGATAGCAGATTTCGCAAACCTAAAAGCAAGAAGAGTTCTGTAGATAAATATTTATATGGTTTTACACTTAAGTAAACAAAAATAACTTTGTAATAATAAATAGTTTTTCTTTTGTAAAGTATTTCTTTTCTTTTTTCACACCCTTATGAGACAACACTAAAGAACCTTTCTGGCACGCTCAGCGTAGGTAGTCGTAATTAGACAGGGGGCGGCATAATCAGTATTGCACACGGGCGTTCAAACAGCTAGCGGCGCCTCTAATCCAGAGGCAGATCTACATAGAAACTAATAGGGGCTTAAGTTAATATTAATAATAATATCATAATGATAATTTATAGTATTATTTGTATTAACAAAAAATGGGTTTCCATTGGACTTCAATAAGCACTACACTTTGAAAAACCTAGATCCGCTCCTGACTATATCAAGTGAAAAAACAATGGCTTGTCAACTTGATCTGAAGAAAGTGATTGATCGATTTGCAAACGAAAAACCGACAAATCAATTTTGAAGTTTTTTAATGTATTATGTATTTCTTATAAAACTGAACTTGCTTACATTTTGTCAATACAGTTTATATAATATGTAGTAAATATTATTAGGTACTCAGTACTTAAAGAATTATATTTTGTTTTATTACTATATTTATACTAGCAGATTAACCTGACATTGCTCAGGCAAAAAGTAGTGATATCAAAGATTAAGATTATTAGATTATAGATTATACTCGTTTTCACTGGGTGCAAGAACAAACAAGTAAAATGGCAAAACCGTATTTGGGACAAGACTATGTCTAGGAGATGGAATCACTTTGATGCTCAAGGCAGGTCTCATTCTCCTATCTTCTTTGATATCGCTGCTTTTGGGTGTGATCATTCAAACTTCGCCGGCCACGACCACAAGATCATCCACGATGCATCTTCGATGAAATTAACCTATCTAATTTCAAAATTTCTCTCCATTGTGCATCAGCCCGGGTTGAATTTTTGTTGATGCGTAATGAAAAGTTCCCATTTTTGAAAAAATAATTGTGGCTGTTGTATCGTCTGAAATTATTTTTTTATTTTGCACAAACAATATACAGTTTAACCTGATTATAATGTCATCAGATGTAACAACGACCCTAATATAACGTCAAATTTTTATCGGTCCTACAATTTTACTATACTAGATAATGTTAAAGAAAACCCACTTGTAACGACATAAAACCATTTTAACATTATATTTGAAGCACTCCCAAATTTACAAAATTAGATTACAAATTTTATTTAACATAGAAGAAACTACGTGTTCAATCCTAAGGTCAGAGTTCACTTCTTAGAATGACTGTGGGTGGTGTTCTCCCCTACCTGACTTCAGTGGGGTGAGGTGGCTGTTTTGCCTGTTTTTAGAAGAGGGTCACCATTTTGGATTTTATTTTGACTCAATTCTTGGACTCCTGACTAACTACAAGTCTGGATTTTTTTATGTGCAAATGATTTGGGCACCTAATACTCTGTACCAAATATCAACTCTCAACATGTACTCCTTCATACCTCTATGCTGGTAAGAACATTGGGCAGTACAATTTTATAAACAAGACATAGTCTTGTCAATTAGTCAATGATCAAAAATATCATTGTACACTACTTGTTAAAAATTGTCCAGTGTCTGGTTTGTTCTTTGGATTAGACACCAACAAGACCTATAAAACCAGACAGTTCACTTCAAAATTAGATAGTTGGCAACAGATAGGTTAGGTTAATTATATTGGTCACCCATAGACAATCTGCTGGAGACATTAAGGGAGCAGAGGAAGAGAGAGTGCATAGCACCCAAGTTTTTTTAATTTAAGAATCCTGCATAGCAGATGAATGTTAACTTAAATACTGAGCCAGTTGCATCAGTTTTTAAGTCAATTACATATCACACAGTTCTCCTTAGCATCTTACATATCAATTAAGCAGGTCTACTGGGATATAATTCAGACAGTATTCTAGTGAGAGAGACCTTGAATTCATTTATTATGTAAATATAAAAACATACTAATTTCTTTTTTTTATTACAATAATATGATTGTGCTGCATGCCGTTAACAACTGCAGCAACTGATCAATAATGATGGGGGAAATCAAAGTTTTTCTTTCCTTTGTATTCAAATTAAATTTTTGACTACTAAACATAGTAGTTATCCAGTATAAATAAATAATTGACACACACCGGAAGAATACACTAATAAACTTTCTACAAACCTATAACCAGCATGAAATATGTTCAATTGCTTACGCTAATGTTTTCGGATCCCACTGGATCCTTCATCAGGCTATGTTCCATTTGCAACAATCCGAAAACGTTAGCGTAAGCAATTGAACATATTTCACGCTGGTTATAGGTTTGTAGAAAGTTTATTAGTAGTTATCCAGTTTGATCAAAGGCAATTTATGTTATTTATATTTTAATATTTTCAAACAACTTTTCTAAACAGACTGTAATATTGCTAATAAAATAAAATTCACCAGCGTCATTTGTTTATTACTGTATGTTAGGCTTGTGAATCTGATTATGTTGTTTGTAACAAACACACCCATTCAACCTTAAAATGAAGCAATAATTTAATTACTAGTTTGTAAAAATGATTTCAGTCATTTTAAATGGCCATTCTCATTTAGAATACAATATGGAATGATAGACAGAATACATAACTTTGAAGATATTAAAAATATGATAACACAAATAGAATAAAAGGAATACAAATAACTAAACAGTAAATACATTAGATACAAAATAAACAAATATATGTGGTAGATGGATGCCAAAAGTTTCCAGCCTAACTATATTTTAGACATGATAGGAATAAAACAATGAAAGTATCAAATAGTGCCATTTGTATGTGGACTAATAAAAGCTTTTCCAGCCAATATTCCAAGCAACTTACACAAGGAAACATTCATTTTAGTTAGACTTGTTGCATTAATTTGCATCATACTGAAAATTGAGTACCAAGCTACCATTAAATTTCTTACTAAGAAAGGCATTACTCCCAGTGTTATTAAACAGTACCTAGATGGTGTGTATGATGATGCTTCCTCTTCATTTTTCACAAAAAAAGAATGGTCAGTTTTGTTTAGGCTGAGAGAGCATTGAAGATGAACCTCATAAAGGCCAGCCAGCAGTTCTGACAACAGAGAATGTCTCTCTTGTCAAACAAATAGTGCTGCAAGACAGGTGTTTGAAAGTGAAGGAACTCTCACAAGTCAGCAAGATTGGGACTTTCAGACACCACTATACTTCAATTCTTCATTAACCACTTTTATATGAATAAGGTCAGTGCAAGATGGGTCCCCAACTTGTTTGTAGTTAAAAAGCAACAGCATGTGACTTGCTGTCAGACATTTTTGGACCTTTGTTGTGGCAACCAGAGGGAAGTCTTGGATTACATCGTCATCTATATATATAAAAATGAATGAATGTGTGTGTGTGTCTGTCCTTCATGCATTACCACACCGTTTATCCGATTGCCATGGAACTTTGGGAAGTTGTTTAATACACTCCCGCGAAGTACATTTATCCTATGATAGATGGCGCGCATGTATATGAGCACTGTGTGTTCTGTGTGTTTGATCGATTTCAAATTGTGAAGACCATTTCCCCCCTCCAAAAAGTATCTCTATATATGCATTTGTTATTTACGATATTTGTAATAATTTTTGTTAATCACTTTATTTCAACTTTTTTTTTTTTGCTAATTATGTATTCACTCGAACTTTGTTAAAACCTTAACTGTATCCCGAACAACAACCGAAGTTGTAGGAGGAAATTCACCTATTTTACTGATCTAGGGATCCTCCTTTTCCAAATTTTAATATCAACTCAAAATAATTTAAAAAGACAAATTACAATAAAACGGTTTATTATCCAACTATCAGAAATTTCACAACATGCCAAGGAAGAGAGGAAGGAGCAATTAAATAATCAAAATTA